>NC_056733.1:34210214-34315214 GCF_019279795.1 Protopterus annectens | reverse complement strand
CCACACCCACTGCGAAACCCACTAAAGCAAAGTATAATCTATATGGCAAGGAATGGAATAACCAGATGTAGACGTATATATGTAGAGGTATGTGTGTATATCTACCCATAGCGACATAGAGATAAGCCTCTCCCTCACGGTAGTACAAATGTATACATACAGAGAAAGAATACAGATACATACCCACATATAAATATATACATATGCAGACAACCATAGACCCATATCTATATATATCTATATATATATATATATATATATATATATATGTATATATATATATATATATATATATATATATATATCTATATATATATATATCTATATATATATATATATATATATATATATATATATATATATATATATATATATATATATATATATATATATATATATATATATACAGACAGTAAAATATAAATATACATGTATGCATACATATACAGATATATCTGTATATATTAATGTAAATAGATATCTCTATATATATATATATATATATATATATATATATATATATATATATATATGTGACAGTAAATATACACATGTATATAGCTAGGATATGATACAGCATTACGAGTAACATATGTTCACAGGCCATGCATATGGTGGTGGGAGGTCCAATAAACAAATGTGTAGCACGTAGCATCACCCCCCCACCCCCCCCAGCTAGGCCGGTGAGACATGCAGACACACAATAAAGGTAAACACACCACTGCTTCCCAGACCACTGGCAGGTTACTACCAGTGGGAGAGACCTGCAAGGTCTAACCTTGAAACATAGACATCGATTTGACTTGTGGGACACCAAAAATTATTGATCGGAGCCAGTCCCGGTAATGACTTATCAGACCAGGCTGTAGATGTACATGGACCAGTAGGTTGTGCAAGCCTGATAACCCATGGGTCGACACAACGTATGACATGTGTCCCGACACAGGGAGAGTGGGCAGTGTGTAGTGGTGTGTTTATACCCCACCTGCACCCACAGTAAGGATGAGTTCTGTAGAAGAGTGGCAGGTGGGGGAACTATGGGTATGCAATTATGGGCCTAGCCGTGCAGGTGATGGCTGGCAAAGTCATATTAGGACCACCCCAGGGATGTAAGTAATATTTCGATTTGGGCATATCTGATGCACATACCTCCCAACCCCTAAGAGCACATCCACTGGACAGGCCATAAACCATTGGGGGAACACATAGGGACCATACCATTGAACTGTCTCCGATTACCAGGGATGTCTCTGATTTCGACTCAGATTCTAACTCTGTCCCACCTAAACCCTCCTAAAAGTAGTGATGTTAGGAGGAAAAGTGGTGGATTACACGTAATGAATAACGACAACAATAAAGAGTCATAAACATCACGTACCTCAGAAAATGTGTAGGAATTCATATGCTCTGAGTCCATCAATATGTCAGGTTAATAGCACCAATAATTTAAATGTGTCCCTGATGTTGTTATGCCATGTCCCTGATTCAGGCTTTATTTTTTCCCAATCATATGAGAGGTCTGATAGGGACAGAAAACACATATTCCACTGACAACCTTAGAAAGATGACAGAATAATAGGTATGCAGTAGCATGACTTGACTGATGGATGTGGGTCCCAAAGCCCAATTACTTGTTTGCATTGAAGAATCTCAGTTCCCATGTATCAGCCAGACAGGTGCAGATTGTAAGAGGAACACACCAATAATATGAATCGAACCCTGGACAGGTCGTGGATTCCATACAGTCAAATGGCATGCCGTTACCTAATGGCAGCCATTCCCGATACTGTAGGCATGTAATCCGATGTAATAGGCATCACAAGGTAATATTGTAGTCCTCACTCCCACCCAGGGGTGTGAGTGTCAGATGCAAACACCAATGTCAGTGCATTTGCAACTGCGGGTGTAAGCCTGTTTGGCTGCCAGTATGTGAGTATTACACTGGCAAAGCAATGTAGAGGCTAATTGAGTGTAAGAAACTGTAACCAGAGGTTAGCATTACTTAACACTGCACAAATCCATGCACACCCACTTACAACTTCTTAAATGTGCCTTAATCCCTCTGTATCCAATGTCCTTGTTCTGCCCTACAACAAAATAAATGGCCTCTGCAAGACTCGGAACCAGGACCCTGCACACGTGATTTACCAATACGCCATGGCAGATATACAGACATTGGACCTTACCAAAAACATATCATACAGCGCAGTCATTCAACAGTATATGAAATGTATTCTATCATGTAGATGTATGTGTGAGTGTTTTTGTCCGGCATATAGGTACATACATATATAGAGATATATCAGGAACATACCATGTGACAACAAAGCATTACAAATGAATGAAAAGGGAAACACCAGTGACGCCTGTATTATGTAGTGGTGTTGTCCTATGTAATATCTAGACTCCCTCAGGCAGACATGTGTCATTCATACATGCAAACATTTGTACATTGGCCATATACATCACTCTGTGCATGTAATGTACATTAACACAACAGTTCCTGCCCAATCATTATGTGAGAACAGTACTCTTGCAAGGTGCTGTGTGCGACATCATCATCATGATAAAGGTAAATGGGGTAACCATAGAGGGACCGGTAGTGTTATGTGTACAATGGGGTTGTCTGCATCACGTGTACCTGGAACATGTAGGAGTGATGTGCATACAAGGATCGTGCGTCTGAGAGACAGGGGTGAGGACAACAGGAGTATGTTGTGATGCATATCAAAAGTGTTACGTGTGTCCAGTGGACACGTGTGTGAAATGGACAGCTATATATGGTGCAAATGTTGTCCTAGGAACCGATTGGCCTTATGTTTCCATAGGGTGAGAGTGGGATGTGGGGGAAGGAGAGTAGGTATGCCCGTGTAGGATAGGTAGGGTAGGATGACAGAAAAGGCAGCATACAGGGTTGGTATATGACACATGTGGGGGGATACACCTCAGACAGGGAGGGGTGTTCAGCATTCACAAGCCCATGGAAACAGTGGGATAGAGGTCCCCAGCCATGGGCAGCCACCACTGCACCAAAACAGCTGCAAAGGAGGCAGTACTGGGGGCTGCCCAGGAGGGGCTGCCTCACCCTGTAAATGTGACACTCTGCCTTGAGCTGGTGTATCTGGCCTCAAAACCCCTTATTGAGCCCCCAATGCACCACGTCTGGGGCCATACGACAGTGGACATGTTCCTATCTGGCCCTGCTCAAAAGGGGGACAAGCCCCATCCTGAGTAGCTGTACCACCAGAAGGTGGTGTAGAGCCAACAGAGGTTGCGGTCCAAGGCTGGGCACAAGATGTGCTGGTGCCCGGTGCTATGGCCAGCTGAAGTGGGACAGGAGGTTCTGCTGTGACCTCCAAACCCATACAGCCTATGGTGTTGCAGTTTAAACACAGATATGGCTTAGTAATAGACAGCAGCATTCAGGATTACTTACAACAGTATGCATAGATATGACCATCAACCCAACACAACAGATGTTATACATTTGCAGAGAGAGCACAACACATGCTTATATACTGCATGACATCTGTACAAAGTGTAGAAGATGTGTAACTACAGCTATGAACAGTAGCCCATTATTGGCTTGTCACTTTGAACCCCAGACGGTGTCTGTCATACCACTTTTTCATGTAGCATATGCCCAGTCAGGGAGGTGATGGCAGTGACACATCCCTATCACCATGTACTGGCTGCAATCCTCACACTATGCTCCTGCTGTGCACAGATGTGTGTTCAGTGTGTAACACAGGAAACAAATGGTTCCACACACTGACCAGTCCACAGATGGCCCTACAGGTGGGGGTTCCTCATGAACAGAGCACTGTCATGTCAGTTTTAAAACATGCAGAATAACCATTACCACACGCAACTTGGTTAAACAGGCAGTAGTCTCAATGAAGCATAGCTACACTTATATGCTGTAGTCATGTCTGGCACATCACCCTCCTGCCTTCAGGCTATTTCCCACTGTGTATGATGTTTGAGGAACATCCAGATATCATCTGTGATGCCGTTTCCAAACACCACATCCAGGTACCACTCACAGCGACTGTCATGGCCAAACACCAACATGATGTTCCTAGATATTGTACTGTGTTTATCCTGCGAATGGCTATGGGAACATCATCACAGCTGTTCCACATGCAATCAATTAGAGGAGGACTGCAATAGGTGCAGAGGCCATCACCTGATCATGAACATCACTTACAATACACATGCTGCTGCTGAGCAGGTGTACACCTCCACATCCACCAGTGAGTGTGTGGGAGGGATAGACAAAATACATCAGAGAAGGGCTTGGAGACTAAAACCTAAGCATCGTCTGTCACATACCTACCGGTACAGGGGTCAAACCCCTGACTGAATAGTCATTACTATTACAAGTGCATGCAGTTACTACATGTGCCACAAAGCCAACATATTGCTGTGCTGTAAGAACATATATGTGTGTTGGTGAGAGACATCTGCAACAGAGATATAGTAGACATACATTAAGTGTAGCACACATGGCTGTCCACATGAATGGATGTCATTGTCAACACAACCACACTCTCTAATGGACTCACATTGACACTCTTTGCGAGGCCCACAAATACATTCCCTAACTACTTAGTTTGCCACACTGCAATAATGCACAGGTACTACATGCACCACAGGGGATATCTGGAGGTTCTATGGGCTAGGGCATGTGAACATGTTTGACATCTGTTGGTATGCCATTGGGGGTTATATTGGGAGTGACTGTGGTTGGGAGCATCATAACTCACCTACTGACACAAGGTGCCAGCACTGACATGCATGTATGCATTGCTTTATGGGTGTGTAGTGGTTGGCTGTGCAAGATGGCTGTGCAAGGCTGGGTGAGGGGGAATCATTGGCATCACACCACCCGACAATGGTGTGCAGTGTGTTACAGGGGTGTAGTGTCTGCAATGTCCCACACAGATGGGTATTGCATGAACTGCCCTGACATCCTGGTTACCATTGTGTATGGCTATAGCTTTGCAATGCATGCCATGTCTGTGTTTCATAGTCCTTGGCATAGACATTGCCTGGGATGTGCATGTCCCACAATACTGTACAGTGACATGTACAGGTGTACCTGGTTTGGCAGGCACATGTTGTGTACACAGACTGTTATCCTCCAATATGCCAATACTGGCCTGGTGTGGCAAAACCTGCTTATAGTCAGCAGGTCGACCCTGCACCTGCATTGATAGCATGATACAGATATTCCCTTGTGTCAGTGGCATCGGTCCATACAGGGCACATGTGCACGGCATTGTATGGCCTCTGTGGATCACATTTGATGACACCACATATGTTGCAGGCATCCAGTGGGGAACATAGTGAAGGTACACTGTCCGTAATTATGTGCCTATTGTACCGCTGTACTGGGTGCAATGTCCTCTGCAGCCAACTACAATTACACCATGCCTACTATCTGTCATCAATGTGCAGGGTACTAACAACATAGTGGGATATCCTAAGCAAGTGTGTTTGTGTATGACACATGGGTTCAGGACATATTCCGGGTACTAGTAGGGTTGCATACTTTGTTCACCAGGCCTTTTGCCAGATGTAGGGGTATGGCTTGCCAACACAGTCCCGTGGCTGACTGACATCTGTACTCCTCGTGAGGTGGGCATTGTGACATAAGATGAACACCATATAGGAAAACTACAAAATCCACTCCCCAACATGTCCAGTGGTTAGACACTCACAGCCACCTCCACACAGGCTCTGACAGTCAAACACACACACCTGCCATGTCCTAGATTCAACCCCCTACCTACCTAGTGTATCACACTGCAGCCATACGCAGTCACAGCACATGCTACGAAGAATACTGGGTTACAGCACTCCTAGAGGTGTATTCCTAGGTGGGTGACATCAGCAGAATTGACAAAGTTGGTCATGTGATTTGTACAGAGTGTGCATACTCTACAAAGCATTGTACTTGTCTCACGCAGACACACACACACACACACACACACACACACACACACACACACACACACACACACACACACACACACACACACACACACACACACACACACACACACATGGTCTCTCTTGGAATAGAACCTCTACCTAACTAGTTTATCACACTACAGCAATACGCAGTTACAACATGCGCTACTGAGAATACCGGGTTACAGCAGTCATAGAGGTGTATTGCTAGGTGGGTGACATCAGCAGGATTGCCAAAGTTGAGTATATGAATTGTATGGAGTATGAGTACTCTAAAAGCATTGATCTGTCCTCAGGCAGATGGACACACACACACAGTTGGCAAGTCTGGGATTAGAACACTGACGTAACTACTTTATCACACTACAGCAATACGCAGTTACAGAACACGTCACAGAGACTACTGGGCTATGACATTCCCAGAGGTGTATTTCTAGGTGAGTGACATCAGCAGCCTTGCCAAAGGTGAGTATATGAATTGTATGGACTGTGGGTAGCCTAAAAAACATTTTTCTCTACACAGTCTGAGACAGACACACACACATCCATATACACAATTGGCACGGCTGGGGTTAGAGCCTGTTGTAGTCTGTCTGTGCAGGTCTGGGGGAGGGGTTACCCATAGGGCACATTCAGAGGCCATAGTACAGCATTTGTTTGTGTCTGTCTACACCTGTCCTGCTGGTTGAAACTTGTGTGGGTCTTATGGACACACATGTCGCTCAGCCCATTACCTGCAGTGGGTTTTGTCACCCTGTGTAGCACTGGCTACTATGGTGACTCCAGTATGTGTTACAGATGTCATGGTGCCACTATGGGTGTCTACTGTCTGCTGCCTTAACATTCAGCCACCCAATTCCCTTGCATGCTCACATCCATACCATAGCTACAGGTAACAACACATTTTACTCCATTTGGCAATTGGTAGGTTGACTGACTTACATTGAGGGTGTGCCAGACTTGAGAATGATGCTGGAGGGCTGCCTATGTCAGATAGACATAGTACACTCCCTATACATGGCTGAGTACAGGTAGTGTGATGTTTGGCATCCCTTTTACTGTTTGTGCGAGTCAGAGAGGGTGACATTCCCTGGGTCCCTACTGTGTCAGTGCATATGCTATGCATTGCCTCTTTGCCAAGGCCAGGTCATACTGGGCATGCCTCCTTCTGCCTACTGGGTCAGGCTCAGGTTGTTCCTCCTCCGAGTCACTCTGTGCCTGTACAGGCCTTGACACTGGTGGGGGGGCTGTGTGGCGCTGCCCTATGCTGTTCTTGCTGCAGCTGTTTCCGCAGGATCATATCGTGTAGCATAGCACATACCATAACAATTTGGGTGCATGTAGCTAGTGAATACTGCAAGCCTCCATTGGATGTGTCCAGAAACCGGAACCGTGACCTGAGCTTCTCAAACACATGCTCTATTATATGTCTGGCCTGTGTGTGTGCCTCATTATGGTGTTGTTGTTCAGGTGTGTGTGCATTTCTGATGGGTGCCATCAGCCACGGCTCCCATGGGTACCCAGCATCCCCCACTAGGTGACCATAGGGGGTGTCCATATTGGCAAAGTTGTGGCACAGCTGCATCAGATGCGATATTTCCGAATCATCATAGCTTCCAGGGCAGCCATCACACACATTCATTACAATGCCCTGGGCATCACATACGACCTGGCAGTTGATGGAGGGGGATGACCCTGTGGTTGATGTAGGCCCTACCCTGCTCACCAGGTGGTGCTTTGATGCATAAGTGCATGCAGGCTATAGCACCCACTACTCCAGGGTAGTCTGCTATTTGGTGGAAGAGATGCATACTGCTGGTCAACACCTCATGTGTGTTGAGGAAATATATGTGCTCACTGGCATGTGCTGACATGGCATCCAGGAACTGGTGGAATACTCTGGATGCTGATGCCTGTGAGATCCCCATTATATCCCCAATTGTGCTTTGGGAGGTACCTGTGGCTAGTATATCTAGGCCTTCACATACCTTGGTATCCACTGGGATGGGTTCCCCTCGGCCTGTTTGATGTGTCAGGTGTGGCTGGCACAGCTCAACAATTTGCTGTAGGAGGTCTCTGTCCACCCTATAGTGCTCCACTATCTCCAGCTCATGTAGCCCCTGGTAGGTTACCCTGAGTCTGTACACTCTTCTCTGTCTTCTCATTGAGGGTTGTTAAGCAGCATTCACATATTTACCACCCTCAGCCTCTTGCACATGTTGGTCTATGTTGCCTGCTGCAGCCCTTCTCATTTTGTAGGTTTGTTTGTTAAAATTTCCCCGCTTGTATACACTGGTGGTGTACAGTGTGGAAAACCCAGAGGGGGAGGTGCTTGCATAGTTTATAGTGGTGTTCTGGGCTGGGCTGGTCTGCTGCCCCTGTAATCAGCTGATTCTGATACATATCACCTGTCAGCTCAGCTAGTTCTCCTTGATTACTCTCCTACTGCTGTTGTCCCTCCCAATTACCCTAGGCAGGTTTAGACACACCCCTAGCTTAGCCATGCTAAGCTAGGAGCAATCTCTAGCCACAGGGCTCCAATCCACGTACAGTATGCCTGACACACTCCCCATGATGTCCCCTATATCTGAGCCTTGCACCCGGCTATCTATGCACTTACACTCTTGGGACTTGCTCACACCCTGGGGATAACCAGGATTCATTATCTTTTACCTCATTTGCATAGGATTGCCTGCTAATGCACAGTTACATGTCTCATACTGAGCCTCCCCAAAACTAACCACTGCTTACTGTCGTGCAAACCTGCACACACCTACAGACAACTGCTTAACAGCACCTTATTCACTCCGTATCCAATGGCCCTTGTTCTGCCCGGCGAACAAACAACCAGCCTCTGCAAGGCTTGAAACCAGGACCCTGCATACTACAGCTGAAGTGCTTTACCACTAAGCCATGGCAGATATACAGACATCAGATGTTATCACGAACATATCATCCAGCACAGGCATTCAACAGCATAGGACATGTAATCCATTACGTAGATGTATGTGTGTTAATGTCCATATATATATATATATATATATATATATATATATATATATATGTGTGTGTGTGTGTGTGTATATACACACATACATAGATATAAAATATATATATCTCAAGAACAAACCTCATGAACCAAAGCAATAGAAAAGAATGATAATTCCTGTATTATGTTCTGGTGTTAATCCCAAGGCAAGTGTGTTTCTGTATGACACACGGGTTCAGACTATATTCTGGGTGATATTAGGGTTGCTGACTTTACTCACCAGGCCTATTGCCAAATGTATGGGTATGTCTTGCCAACCCAGTCTCTTTGCTGATTGTGACATTTATGGCCACTATATAGGGAAACAACAAAACATGCTCCTGAACACATCCAGTGGCTAGCCACTCACAGCCACCAACACATAGGATATGACTGACAAACACACACACATCTGCTATGCTTTGGAATAGAACATCTACCTGACTACCTTAACACATTACAGCATTACGCAGTTACAAAACACGCTACCGAGATTACTGGGTGACAGCAGTCTGAGAGGTGTATTTCTAGGTGGGTGACATCAGCAGGATTGCAATAGTTGAGTATAGGAATTGTATGGTGTGTAAGTACTCTAAAAAGTATTGTTCTGTCCTCAGGCAGGCAGACACACACTTGGCATGTCTGGGATTAGAACACTGACCTAACTACTTTATCACACTACAGCATTATGCAGTTACAGAACATGCTACTGAGATTACTGGGTCAGAGTAATCCCAGAGGTGTATTTCTAGGTGGGTGACATCATCAGCCTTGTCAAAGTTGAGTACAGGAATTGTATGGAGTGTGACTACTCTAAAAGCATTGTTCTGTCCTCAGGCAGATGGAGACGCACACACACAGTTGGCAAGTCTGGGATTAGAGCACCGACTTAACTACTTTATCACACTACAGCATTACACAGTTACAGAATGCGCTACCAAGATTACTAGGTCACAGCACTCCCAGAGGTGTATTCCTAGGTGGGTGACATCATCAACCTTTCCAAAGCTGTGTATAGGAATTATATGGAGTGTGAGTACTCTAAAAGCATTGTTCTGTCCTCAGGCAGATGGAAACACACACACACACACACACACACACGCACACACACGCACACACACACACACACACACACACACACACACACACACACACACACACACACACACACACATGTCAGTGGTAGGATCAGAACACCTGCCTATCTACAGATCCCTATTACAGTACTACGTAGTCACGGGTCACACCACAGAGACTACACATTTCAAGGTTGTCATTATGACCTTCTAGGATTGTGGACATCAACAGGAATGCTGGCAGTTAAGATGTACATAGCTGAGAACCTGTGTGTTTAAAGTAGGAGTCCATCCTGAACTGGAGTATGGCCATCTGTGGAATGGATGACTACTATCACTATACAGGGTTACAATGGCCGTGCTCATACACATAGAGGCACATAACAGACACAAGGTGTCAGTGGGCATGTTCACACACTTAGTAGCACAGGGCTGTTTTGAATGCACTATGACTCCAACTACACAAGGTTATACTGGGCATGCTCATACACTTAGTAGCACAGGGCTGTTTGGGATGCACTCTGATTCTAAACATGGAAGGCCACAGTGGCCATGCTATTGCAGTTAGATGTACAGAACACATTGTAATGGACTCTGGTGTTAGTAGTTGTCATTGTTAGAAGGAAGACTGCACTACATATATCTGACACTGGTCATCTACACAATGTCTGCTGCTGTCTGTCACCTTAGATGTACCATTCTATACCAAGCACGATACTACCACTCACAATGATGTTATGCTAGGAGTGGCAACTGCTTGACCAACACAAGGAGCCAATGTCCTGCTGTAATTATGAGGTTGTCCAGTGTCTGTCATTCTGGGATGATATGACTGAAAGAAGACATGCCTTTGTCACAGATCACATGCATCCATGATTCAAGGGAGTGGGGATAATACCTAGGTTGCATTCACCCATATAGTGCCATTCCAAGGCAAATGTCCTAAGCACAGGATAACACCCTGACACATAGAAGACAATTGCATTGTATGCTTATGCTAACCAGTGCTAGATGTGTAGCACTCATAATCACAGCTGCTCACTGTAGAACCAACAATGCAGAATACTGACATCTGTGCAGTGAGGAACACCTAGCTGAAGGCTCTGTAGTGCACAATAGCACTACCACCATATAACTCAGAAACAGACATGTGGGCCACAACACAGGTATGGACCACTCCAGTTGGTGGTGTCCCCGCATACATAAAGGCCACTCACATGTACTGACCAGAACTCCTACATAAGTCATCACAGATGAGTCAGGTGCAGGTCACAGTGTCAAAAGCTGCATTCCAGGATGTAATCCTCAGGCACCACCATGTCTTCGGACCAACAACACACATCCATGCATGTGGTATGACATATAATGGTACAACACCATGTAACCTTTGACTGGTGGACTGTACCTAGCTCTACATCAACTGTGCAGAGTACCCATGTACTGACACAGTTGCATCATGTGTTATGCAATGCAATGATACTACTGTTTGTAACCAGGTCAGCTGTACACATACTAAGGTCCTTCGGATATTGACAGCATTAACAGATGACTGTTGCTGTATACCAGTAAACAACACCCTCATGGTTGGATATGATGTACATGTACCTGCCCTGGATATGTACATGCCACACTCATACAACATATATGTAAATAGCATAGCTGTTGTTGTCCTTTGTACAGACAGGTGGCTACAGTCATTACACACAAGCACATGGAAGATAGGTCCATGGCTGCATCAATGTTGACAGAGATAATATTCCCTCTGTACTGGTCACCCATGACACCTGTCATATCATACAATATTCCATGTGTCATGTATGTCATTACACATGTCCACCAAATGCAATGCCTACAAACATGCTCAAATGACAGGATTGCAGGACCTACACACATGTACATGTAGTGATGTACATTCAGATACCATGAGTGTGCAGTTGCTGATGTTTTCAGGTGACGTGTTTTAGTACATCATGCAGTTGCAATGCAGCCTCAACATTGCCAACTGTATATGGTGATATGCTGAAAGTACAGTAAGCTGTACTTCCGGTATGGACAGATGTGTGGACATAACTAAGTGGTGGGGCATCTTTGTAGATGGATGTTTGCTGAAGACAGCTCACAGGTGTGTCACAACCATTCCTACAATAACCTGTGTAACTGCTAAGCTATGGTTTTGTTAATTGAAGGAGAACACACACAACTTAGATAGTGGTCAGGGTGACGCTGAAGGTAAATCACTTGACACCTGTAACAGTTAAGACCTGCCGTGTGCATATATTGTGCATATATCAGCACAGTTGCCAAAGGAGGAGTCATTACACTTTGTAGCGCATGCAATACTGCTGTAAGTCTGTCATACTTATCATGAGATAGACAGGTGTTTGATTCACAGTACTGGCACATGTGGTTGTGTGTGTGTGTCCATATATGTCACGTATGGTGGGGAATACATTTCATTTGTTATTCACTCTCCTGTACACTGTTGTAGACATCTGTACAGACTGAAATATAAAAAGCAGGACATAGGCAGGGGTTTGGATCTCACACATGTCAAGTAACTTGTATGTGTGTGACATAGGTGTATTCAATTGTGAATGCCACAGTGTGTGTGTGTATGTGTGTGTGTGTGTGTGTGTGTGTGTGTGTGTGTGTGTGTGTGTGTGTGTGTGTGTGTTTGTGTATGTATGTATGGCTGTCTGGTCCCTGGAGTGAGGATGTATGTTACCATAGTGAACTGATAAGACCCCTCCCCCCATAAAGTCAATGCAATCTAGTATCCCTGTTGATGTCCTCGATCGTAGGCCATTCTGACTACCTGTACATGTGTAATTTCTGTGACACATCATGTAATTTCACAGTACTGTAATGATGATTTGCACATAGGCAAGGGTCCTCACCTCAACACTAGCAAGTGTGTGTGTGTGTGTGTGTGTGTGTGTGTGTGTGTGTGTGTGTGTGTGTGTGTCTGTTACTGTGTCGGTGAATTTGTGAGTGTGTAGGTGTGTTACTGTATCTCTGAATACATGTGTGTGAATACCTGAGTGTGTGGGTGTGTTTGTGTGTTCGCATCCTGTCATGGGAACATGTATCACTGCTTCCCAATGAGGCAACATGCTTTCCACTGGTCTCTATCCCTGTCATCAGCTAGACTCTCTTACCTCCCTGCTCCATGTAACTGTACCTGTGATGTCACCCAGTATGGATGTCACGTCTCTAGCCACAGTAGCTTAACACACAGCTATCACGCTCTTGGATCAGTAGATCAGTAGACGTGTTTGGAACATGGGACTTTCTAACAGTGATGTGGAAGCTACAAAGTGCATGCTGGTATTTTCATACAGACCTGTGAGTAGTCCACATTTACATATGGGACACTAACTGCAAACAATGAAATCCCCAGCACATGCAATTAGACCTGAAGGAGGAAGGCAGAACAAGACCAACATGCAGTTACTGTTGTTACACATGACACATACTGTTAACAGTATAAAATGCATTCTAAACCTGTAGTACATGGTATGTCTGCTGCCTGCCAACCATACACAACAATTGTAATCAACAATTATCTTCCTAGTCTGTTCACCCTGTGCATCAGACCATATGAGCATGTCCCTGCACCGATGGTGTGGATGACAGGGATGTGGCACAGGCATCATCATATGCACAGGGTGATAATATTTGCCAGAGGCCTAGGCTACACCATTGGATGACATCATGTGTGTGGGTTAGGGCCTTTGATCTCATTGGGCGTGTGTGGGTGTTATGCATGTGTGTGTTGCGGTGCCCTACATTTGTTTCTGGTGTGTGCGTGTATGTATGCACACAGTTCTGACATGTGTCTGGCCTACACAGGGGTATTATTGACAGCTGCAGACTGTACAGGCCAGGTTTTACAGTTCATGGTGTCCATCCATGGCCACGTGACCTGCGCCTGCCAGGGGTTGCACGGGCACTACCAGGCAGAGGTGCAGATTGGGTACTGTCTGATGACAAATGTCCACTGGAACCATGTCCCTGTTGGGACCATCCAGGGCCACGTGCATGTGGCCTGCTATGTCCTGGTGTGACAGCACAGCACTAGCTGCACTGCTGCTGCTACTGCTACTATGGGAGCGGATATGTGAGGTAGCACGTTCACGTAGACCTGCAACAGGTGATGTAGCTGGCCTATGTCCACGTGCCTGATGCCTCATTCCTACCAGATGTTCCAGCACAGACATACCACGCTCTAGGACTGACATGCCACGATCAGGGACTTCCACCATGTTACCCAATCATCTATCCAAAACATCAGCAAGATGATGGTGAGCATTTGCCATTGCCTGGATGTTGTTGGTTAAAGAATGGACAGCAGCCCTCTGAAGCCTCTGACCTTCTCTGTTGTGCCATTCAGCACGTGCCTCCATTACAGCCTGAAACATGCGTCTGGTGACACCAGCTGCTGTGCTCTGTCTTGCAGGGGCATGTTGGCCAGAGGTCCTCCTATGAGCAGCACTGGCCACATGCCTGTGTGGGACATCACCAGTCAGTTGGCTGACACCATGGTGTGCAGGCACACCTTCCATAGCCTCCACACTTTCCTGTTCCAAGCTACCACACGCCACCTGTCCTTCCTCTATGGCCACTGGTAATGGGGTATGTGTTGGCATGAGAACTGTGTGTGGGGATGAGGGGGATATAGGTGGAATAGCAACCAATGGCACAGATTCAGCCCCTGACAACTCTGCCTGTGCCTCAATCATACGTTCATCATCACTGCTAGAGTCTGTGGGGACACTAACATCAGATGGATCACAGGAGAGGAATGCACCTATATCAACACATGTGAGGGGCAGACAGGAACTGTACATTACAATCTATACAGCACACACACACACACACACACACACACACACACACACACACACACAGCCACACACACACACATAGACACACACAGACACACACAGACACACACTATTGCACCCAACATGCATGTGATATGACAGAAGGCATGCAACATGCATGTGATACGGCAGACGGCATTCAGCTCAGACAATAATAGTGGTAGTTATACATCCCTGGGTTGCACACAATAGCATGCATGTGTCATAGCAGAAGGCATGCACATTACACAATACAGCATGCATGTGTCATAGCAGACAGCATGCACCTTACACATTTATAGTAGTAGTTAGCATACATCCCTGTGTTACACCATGTAGACCAGCACAGGTTAACAGTACACCTGCCTGATGTGTGGCATATGACCTTGACAATCACATGTAGTATAACATGTGATCTGCTGACTTGTGGAATGACATGCATACATGTTTAACACAATGGTGTCCTGTCAAATATACAGTTGAGTAATGGTGTCCCAATGCAGAGATGTGTTATACTAACATGGCCCTTCTGCTGATGCAATGTTGTCCATCTGTCCTACAGATATACAGTGACATACTGCACATTTAGCTGATGTGCATGGCTGTTGCAGGGAATCATGTGGCTTCTCTATTGCTATACAGTGTGAGTTACAGAAACAGTTCATAGCCATGACTGTGTTCAGATACAATACATTTATACTGTGGAATGTGACCCATGTCACTGAGGTGTATACACACTAAACCATAATGTGGAATGTGTGACACAGGTTACTGAAGGGTATATGGATGACACTCCTGCACATCTGCAGCCATATTGTTGATGCCTGGCAACTATGGCCAGACATGGCAAACTCATCAGTACTCCATGTCCCACATGACATCTGTGTACCACACACACATGAGGAGCAAGGATGACAGTGATGTCTGACACCAGCATGGGGAATGTACTGTTTCTGTGGCCTGATGTTGTCTGTGCATGTTGTGCAACACATGTATGTATGTGGATACTGTACAGGTGACTGCTGTCATGTCGTGATACACTCAAGATGTTCAACACATCTTATGTGGTGGTTTGATGTCACGCCTACACAAGATGTGCACAGGCCTGTAGGATGTCTAGTGTTTCACATCTGCAATATTACCATTACACAAAGGCCATAGTTGGATCATGTGGAGCCAGTGTACAAAAGGGTGTACACACATGCACATCACTTCTACTGTGTGTGTTGCTTCATGTCTCTGGCCATCCTCCATGGCCATGTGTGAATATGTGTTGCCCAAATGGTTGTGATGGGCATCTATTTCACATGTCTGTGTTGTCCCATATAACATACACCCATAATGTCATATGCTCCACTGATGACAGGTTTATGCAGACAAAGGGTGGTATGTTTGGGATGTGGGATATGTTTTTCAGGATAGTTAGGCAGTGTTGTAGTCAGTCCACTAAATGTCATGGACATGTCAGATAGCACATAACATTGTGTGACATTCATAGCAGGGGTATAATCCACACAGGTGAATCCTGTGGGCTGGCCAGCTCACTGTGTAGCACTGTTTGTATTCCTCACATGTGTAGTTCTGATCTGTAGTACATGTCCCTACAGTGAACCACACCTCCACCATTGTATGCACAGCTGTCCACACATTTGGCAATGACAGTTTGTGAGGTTTCAAGTCGGTGTTTCACATAGTTTTCAATTATTGCACATGGGTAGCCATTTGATGCATTGCAGGTCCGACCTGTATATTGTGACAGGACCATACATTATGTGTACATGTGGTAAATGGCCACATGGCAGATAGATCTATGCATTATCATGCATGATAAATAATAACAGTCTCACCTGCAATGGGCAGCTGTAGCAGCAGAATGCCAGAGGTACCTAAATAGGAGTGACACAGCAGGATGATCATTATCCACACCTGTATAATAGCTACAGGGTGCAATGTGCATGTTAACACATACGCCAGTACAATAGACTATACTATGGAGTATGTGTTAACATGCACATTGCATGTGCATGTTAACACATACTCCATAGTATAGTCTATTGTACTGGCGTATGTGTTAACACATACGCCAGTACAATAGACTATACTATGGAGTATGCACATGTGTGCATACGCAGAGTAGCAAACTATAGTATGCTGCATGTGTGTATACATGCCTTGCATATGATGTTACATTACATATTGTACAGTGACACATGTAACTATATAAAATATAGTTGTTATATGTGCAGTAGTGACTAACCAGGCAACTCCAGGCTCGGTGGTTGAGAGACACCCACCTCCACGATATCAGCTAAAGCTTCTGGATGTTGTTCTGCAGGTGTCCCCAGGTTGGACAGTAGCTCCTCTGTACATGTGAGTGGGGGCTGGGTTGGTGGCCCATCACCTGTTGCACCTTGTTCCTTGGTGATTGCATTCTCACACTGTTTTGCCCATCTAATTAGGTCTGTACAGTGTCTGTGCACCTGCTGATATGTGTGTTTGTGGCCACTCACATCATTTACCCCCCTGCAAAGTTCCTGCCACTGGGTATCTCGCTGCTGTGCATCCTGTGGCACGTGACTGAAGAGTACATAATGATTATCGAGGAGGTATGGGATGAGGACCTCATCCTCCAAGCGGGTATAAGGTGACAGCCTTGCACGTGGTGTACCTGGAAGACATAATGATGGAGATAGGTCACAGTAACTCACAGAGACATACAGAGGTACAGCTGAACATACATGTGTATCACATTTATTACGATTAAATAGTCTTTGCAAATCTGCATGACACTGACACCACTGACATGTTTATGTCACACGCATTTGACACTCAGTGGTGATTGGATATTATCACTATATATGTGTGTGTGTCACCTGATGACATTGCTCATTCTCCATGTGGATGCTGTCTTGATGTGGACATGTCTGTTTGCCTGTACTGGTGTTCTTACCTATCAACACATGCCTGGATGTGTTCACGTTAATGCAGTAGACCTTGATGCTGTGTATATATCACATATATAGACTTACACTGCCTTAACGGACATGACCTGTGACTCTACAGACTTGCTCATGGAAGGTTATACATGTATGTGTTTTGCCATATACATCTACATGGCACTGTACAGCAGTTCAGCATCCTGCCATGTATTACCTGTGTTGCACATGTGATACACATGGGACACTGGCTAGCCTGATGGTATTTGCAGGGTTGGATATCAACTATAGCATGTACGGTCAAAGTCAAATAGTAGGCTATAGGCCCTGGGCCATGTATGAGCCTAGGATGAAAGGTTGCCTAGCTGTAGCTGACAGGCAGGTTTCTGGGGCCAGGTCAAGCAGTGCCACATAACTAATCCACAGGGTTAATGATATATTTACCATGCAGTCATCACACCATGTCTGAAAGAGGGGCAATGTGCAGCTTTGCTGGACAGGGATGCATAGTATGGCCGGAGTATGTAAAGTGTATGGGACAAGGATCTGCCCAGCATGTAGTGATCCTTGTACTAGGAAGGTGAATGTCCATGAAGTATGTGTTTGAGATCAGGATGTGTAAGTGTAGCATGTCCAACATCACTGGGTTGGACATGGCTTTATTCAGGCTAGGCATCATGCTACATAGTGGAGATAGGGATTGGGAAGGCTGGTGTAGGCCATCTGAACATGGCCAATACCCCTTAAAAGAAATATTTGATCTGATATGGGTCACCTGAGTGTTGAGTATGGCTGAACAATGATCTCTATATTCATGGATGGCACCCTGTCATGATTAGGGTTGCCACTTACAACTACCTGACAGGTGTGGTGATGTAACTATCACAGGAAAGACAACTGTCCAGCTGCATCCCTTACACACAGTGTCCATTATGTTGACCACTGCCTAGGTGGTAGTTCATGGGTACAGGGTTTTTAACATAGGGGTTGACAATGCAATATGTAGCTATCAGATTGTGGACATATGTCACACACCTCACCCACAAAGCCCCTTCTGTATGTTGACCGCAACACACATTGAATCAGCTATTGCTCCTAGTTCATAGTCAGTTGCATACTTCAATAGGCGGATGCCTTCTGTATTAGTCTGTGTGGTATAGACTACAAAGAGGGGGAGTACAATGAATTAACCTTATTTTACTGTAGCTGGCACTGGTGTAATGTGCATGTATTATTCAGACACCTTCTGTAGTGTTGGTTCTGCCAGCAGTCCAGTTGCAAAACACTCCTGTGACATAGGAATGTACATCTAGTATACTGAGTGTAGCTGGAACACAGTATGGGTGATGATGTCCTATGACCTGGCAAGGTTATGATATGCTGTGGGAAATTAACCTTACTGTCATCTACATCTGTACTGCTGACATCAAATAAGTTGATCAAGGTTCATGGCCTTTCAGACCAGACTCAGTAGGGTAGTAGTGCAGTAATTCCCATTATCAGTGGTGTCTCCCCCTTTGTGGGTTGTGATAACTGTTGGTGTGCACCATTCAGTGTGTACACAGCCTGACATGAAGCTATGATTTTACATGATGTGCATGTGGAGAGCAAATTCTTTTGACATTTGTGTATGATACAACCTGGGATGTGGACAAGTCCCATGCAGCCTGTATGTATGGCATTGGAGGGTGCAGCTTGTACCTGCATAGTTGTGATTACAGGGGCTCTGTATTGTACATGGATATATGAATGTGTACCTGTTGGGGGGGCAGTGTGTTTATGTTATCCAAGACCCTATCTGGATGAACAGGTACTATTTCTGTAGGTGCAGTACTTCTCATATGCCATAGTGCTATGAAGCACAGCAGGTCTTGTTGTTGCCATTATGTTTTGTGACACAGCTATGGAATCCTCTGTGGTTGGCCTCATAATATGTGGATGATTATTTTCACAGTAGCTTTGTGTGGCATTATATGGTGTATCTGCATCTTACAGAGGCTGACCATGGATCATCTTCCACTCATATGTGTTGACTCTTGCAACAGTTGCTACCTTCTGTGGTACAGTTTAAGGCAGGGTACCACCGGTTGTCTTCATGTTTGTGTTTGGTTGAATCCTGTTCCTGTTTCAGTGGCATAATCATTGCACATATAAGAGTGCTTAAAGTGCATTTGTGTAGGACTCAGCATTTGCACATGCATTGTACATCTGCATGGGTGCCATGGCAGTCACCACTTCACTCTTAAGGAGCATAACATTGGCTTTGAAGACTGACCATGTGTGGCATACTGTTAGCCCTGTTTGTGTAACTATGGTGACCAAGGTCATTGGTGTTGCTGAAATCCAACATGCATTGAGCACAGGTGTTGGTACATGATGAGTCTTCCCAGTTTATAATGGGATAGCTGAGTGGCCATGATTATGGTTTCCTGTCTCAAATCTGGTATTCCCCATTACAGCACAATGACAGTTGGGAATTCTGAGGCATGGCAGATGATCTGTCACAAGGTGCATTTTGAATTAAACTTTGGCACAAAGTTAGTTGCTCAGCATAATGCATCTTACGTTGTGCAAGTGCAACTAGTGTGGGGGTGTACATATCCTTCCAGAAGTTGGACACACCTGTGGCCCATGTGTTCCAATAAAGGATGATGGCCAAGAGGTGAGGTATGTGTTATAACATGGTCATGCAGGGATGCTCTCCAGAGCATTGAACCATAACTATCACTGCACAGATATGTTCTCCATGTTTCAGATTGCCGTAAGTGAGTCCATATTGAGTACCTGATTTGTATCATTGAGTATCAAGACTCACAGTTTATTTCTTGGCTGTCCCTGTTGCACCAGTGGACTTTCACTTGAACTTGGCATGATGAGGGCACTATAGGGGAAGCACGGGCCGTTGCCAGTATCCAGATTCTCAGGGGTGACAGGTGCAGGCCCAGTCTGGCAAAGCATCATGGTCTGTCAATCATGTTATCCCAGGCAGAGAGATGCTGGATACCCTTTGAATTATATCAGTACATTACATGATTGTGGAATACAATCCTTGTCCCTGTACTGCTGCATCATTCTGGCCAATGGCAGAATGCTACCCAGGACTTGGGACATACCTGCATGGGCTACAAGACCTGATAGTTCCTACATGTGTTTCCATGCAGTAAAGGCTACTGCATCACAGGTCCTGCACAACAACATAGAATATGCCAGAGACATGTGTATAGTTCAAAAGGTGGTCTGAGTGTATGGGTATGTGGCTAATCATGGCAGACAGGTAGTTGACAGTATGTTTGACCTCATATAGCTTGGTGTGTAACATAGTGCTAGAGTCTGCATTCACAAATGAGTACTGTTGGCCATGTTTCTGGCCACGTGTTCTGAGGTGTGACACAATTATGCAAACTATGTTGTACAGTCTTTGTATTCTGTTGTCTGTCTATTCTACCTTGGGAGGCCTCTTGCTTGGCCAGAAACTTAGAGGCCTCTGTGGATGTGTGTGATTTCTGGTGGCATGTGTGTGTGTCCTTACTATGTTCTGACAAGGGTATGTGTTGTTTGTGGTGATGGGATGCATGTGTTAACCTATACCTTTTGACTGTCTAGTCCAGTCATGGGTGTAGAATGGACTGCCTCCAAGCTCACCCCTGTAGCTGCATTCCAGACAATGTGTGAGGTGTGGTGTTAGGCGGGTTTGGTAGTGTACATGGCATAGAGATTGCATTCCCCCAGGATGGCCACATACACAAAGCTGACATTAGTAAACACCAGTATCTGACTAGTGGACATGTCTGTATGAACATTCAGTACCACAAGTACCATGTACTGTATTTAGTTTACTTACTGCTTATGCAGATGCTTTAGACAGTGATGCTCACAAGTACATATTTGTGTTATGGACGTGGCAATACTAGCTATTACAGGAACATGGTAGCTACCTTTAGTAGCAATCCCCCTCTGAGGGCCACATCACATCCTGATAGTTGAGTAAAGATGATGCACGTGTCAACAGGGCTGTATCCTTATCTGGGTATATGCTCACATACCCACCAGAACCATGAGCTCTTTTGGGCACAGACACCCACTCCCCACACAGAGTCAAATATCAATAGATTCTGCTGCCACTATCGACATGATTAGGATATAATCAGATAGTGTAAGCCATCACCTATGAAGCAGCTATTACACATGGGCAATGGTTTCCTACATATTACACTCATACTGAAGATGTCACACTGGATTTTATGATGATATGCACCCTGTTTCATTACCAGTACTGTCCACATATTTCCAAGCAGCTGTTAGTCTGCCAATGAGAAGTTAGGCTACACAAACTTAAACATTCAACCAGTGTGTCTCTACTGTCAATATCCACTCTATGTAGGTGTGCACATAGCCATTTGGCACAGCCCTGTAACAAGGGTCAGTACACATTTGCAGAACATGTACACATGCACAGCTGTCATTGCTTGCGAACAATACTAGAGAGGTGGATATTAGGCAATGTGGACTTTTAGGCAAGGCTCAAAAGACAAACCTACCACCGTATATAGCACAAGTAACCAAAAACTGAGGATAATGCTACTTAACGCCAGAAGTCTGAACCTCACAATGCACAAACTTGAGGCACTCCTCAGTATGGAGAACATTGATATCTGTGCAGTAACAGGAACCTGGTTTAAGGCTCCAGAGACCACCACAGCACTACCAGGCTATAACCCATACCACACCTTTTGGCCACAGAACCCAGACAAAAACACAAAAGGCAGGGGTGTATCCATATTCATCAAGGATACTCACACCTCCAGGTTAGTGGCACACAGATCATCCAAGTGCAACTAACAATGGCCAAAACTGCATTCCAAATTGTAGCTTGCTACAGATCGCCCACAATGACCCAGGACCCACATTCTGCATTTCTGGAGACACTGAGACATATGAAAGTCCTACCAAATACCCTAATACTGGGTGATTTCAACTACCCAAACATTAACTGGGAGAACTACTCAAGTACTAATTCCCTTGCCCAGCCCTTCCAAGAATGTATACACTGAAATGGCTTGGATCAACTGGTCAACACCCCCACCAGAGGGAACAACATATTGGACCTGGTCATTACCAACATGGGCGACCAGTGTTCCACACTTGATGTCAACCCCTCGCTGGTTAGATCAGACCATAGACTAATCACTCTGGATATTCACATTCCGCCCACAACCCCAACCAAGGAAACCAATGTGAAATACTTTTCCAAAGCAAACTTCACATTGCTTAAGACCGAGGTTGAAAGGTTCACAGCCCCCATGCCAATGGACAATGCTGTCCAGGATGCTGATACCTATACAAAGGCACTCTAAGATCATCTGCAGGAATGTATGGATCATGCTATCCCAAGGCAAACCAAGACTCACTCCTCCAAGAAAAGGAAACCAGTTTGGTGGACCCCTGCCATAAACAGGCTCTACAATAGAAGGAGGAAACTAGTACAGATAAGAGCGGAATCCCTAGAAGGAAAGACATCCCTGATCAGTATCAGCAAGACACTACGATCCCTCATAAATTCTTCCAAGGCTAGCTTTGAAAGAGATATTTCCAAGGACTCTAAAGATGACCACAAAGCGTTCTTTAGCTATGTCAAGAACCTAAGTGGAAACTCTCAGATCTGCTCTGAGTTGGTGCAGACTGGCACACAATACATTGAACCGACTGATATTGCCAACATTTTGGCAGATAGGTTCAGTGCAAACGTCACACCCCTCTCAGCCCCTAAAGGGCCCATAACCATACCAGAAGAATGTACGGCCCCAGCAATCACCGACACACAGGTTAAAACAGCCCTATACAAAGCCAAGAACACAGCCTCAAACGGACTAGATGGTGTCCCAGGCTGTGTCTTACAAGAGCTCCAAAATGAACTAACCCCTCACCTAAACACACTGTTCAAACACAGCCTCTCTACAGGCTATGTACCCACAGAGTGCACACAGCAACAGTTATCCCACTCCACAAAGGCGGTGCCACAATGGACCATGGGAACTATTGCCCTATAAGCCTGATTAGCCTGGTCTGCAAGTCTATGGAGCACATAATCATGGATCTCATTAACAGAGACATTGGGAACCTCCAAACCTTTGACCCCACCCAGATTGTCTCTGTTAAGGGCAGATCATGCCTCCTAAACCTGGTGGACTTCTTTGAGACAGTTACCAAGGCATTAGATGAGGGTAAGGAGGTCCACACAGCCTACCTTGACCTCACAAAGGCTTTCAACACCATTCCCCATTCTGGTATTATAGACATACCCACCAACCTGAACATTACCCCTACGTCACTAGATGGGTTGAAAATTGGCTCATGGACAGAACCCACACAGTGAGAGTTGCAGACGCTATGTCCAACTGTAAACCAGTTACAAGTGGCGACCCCACAGGGCCCAGTCCTAGGACCCCTCATGTTTGGTATATACTTCTCTGAGGTACAGGCAAGCACAGGAGGACTTTGGCTGACCAAGTTTGTAGACGACTGCAAACTAGGGGCCATAATTGATTCCCCAGCTGATACAGACACCTTCCAGAAGGGTCTCACTGAGACGGATACCTGGTGTCAAAATCATGGCCTCAAGCTGAATGCCAAAAAGTGTATAGTCACCCCCTTTGGTAAAAACAAAGTACCAGTGAACTACCACATAGGTGGTAGTCCCCTACATACAAAAAAAGTAATAAGGGATCTGGGAACCCAAGATGATAGCAATCTCTCCTTTGATAACCATATTGCCAAGGTGGTTAGAAAATCCTTCTATGTGGTTCCCTCTAATCTCAAAAGGGTTCACATCCAGATCAAAGGAGGTCATTGTGCCTCTCTACTCATCACCTATTAGACCCATTAAAGAATACAACACCCCATTTGGGATGTACCTTACAACACACTTGCAACAGCTTGAAAGACCACAAAAGTACCTCACCAAGAGGATTACTGATCTCAAACGGATGACCTATGCAGCCCAACTAAAGAAACTCCAGCTGTACTCGGTTGCATACCACATACTCAGAGGTGATCTCTGCTTGACATATAAGGTCCATGTCCAACCCAGTATTGATGGATATGCTCCACCTAAACAAAAGCCCCTGAGAGCCACATGCTCTAGGGATATAAACCTTACCACAATGATAACTAGGACATGCTGGAGGGATAGACTCCTGACCCAGAGACTCCCCATGCTTTGGAACATGATTCTAATGTACATCAGGCAGAGCCCCTTACTAGCACTCTTCAAGAGAAACCTAGGGTGGATGGAAGACAGAAAATGTACCCCGGGGATCACTGCAGTGGCTCTGCTGGACAGAGGCACAGGGAACTAACCTAAGGGGGTGGTGAAAGCCAACACACTCCGGCTAGGCTTATACATGCCCTTGGGCAGACAGCCTAGTATGTACCTATGAACCTATGAACCTATTACATGTCTTATGTGCATGAATAGTTAACTAGCTCTTCCATTTTACTTTGCTATCATGCTGATAAACTGTCGGGTGACTACAAGTCATATGTATCCTGTTATTGTGCATTGTAAATGCCAATAGAAATAACTAATATTTGCCTAACATAACAGTAATGCTATGTAAAATATAATACATATCTGCCTACAATACTGTACATTACACAGTTATTGGCACAATATCCCACAATACAAATCATATTTGCACAGTAGGCCCACCTTTGACATGTTATTCTCAGTAATACACCCATACATATGCCTACTGTTACAATATATCAACATATACTATCCCCTGTTATAGCACATACTTGTTGGCCCAACCCTGCCACTGACAGTGGCTGGAGAGGAATTGTTGGGTTCCAAGCCCTGACATATCATCCCTTGTGGTGTATGAGGAGTTTGCCTTGTGACCTACAGCAGTACATACATAGAATACTACAAGCATTACTATGCTCAACAATACATCACTACAAGATAACTGTTTCCACTATATGCATTGCATACACTTTAATTATTAGAGAACAGGGACTACATACACAGACATACTGAGTGTTCTACATACCTTATTAGTAACTTGAGGTGTTATTGACTGTTATTTTAATCTTTTTCAGTTTGTGTTCCAATCTTCTTTGTAATGTTCTGCTGGTATATACAGATGGTTTGAATGTGTGACAAGCCATCTTTTTATAGTTAGAGATCAGTAACATGTGCTATCCTGACCACCAATTAGTGTTCCAAAGTAGTTCATTACATGCACATCAGCTGTGCAGCTACTCCATTTAGCCAATACCATGGCAACAGTGGTGTATAATTGAGTACTCTACTTGGGCGTTGTCCCTTTGCCTTACTTTTGAGGAAGACGGCCTGGATGTGTTGTTTGTGATGTATTGCAACAGCTGTATGGAGACAAACTGAAATATATTAGCTTCATGACTCCCGTGGATTGTGTGTAATGCCTAGAAGATGTTGTTCTACATGTGAGTACTGCTGCTATATTTCTGAACATTGCTACTTATGCAGGGCTTGTTTGTACCTGATACTTCTGCAGATGTTTCAGTCTGGCAAGGATGTTTGACCAGCTCAAGGCTGTATGGCTATGCATATAATGTTAGCTGGTTTACAGTGTGCTCACTAGACATCTTTGGTTTGGTGTAAATGTGTATCATACTGTACCGATAATCAGTAATTGGTAACACTTCCTGGTGCACATACAACCCTCTGAAACAGGATTAGTGCAAACAAACCTTGTAACATCAGCAGTTGTTCCATTGTATAACAGCAACTATTTCACATAGGGCCATGTTAGTGTGTCTCTGACAAGGTATGTTAAGGCTTCAGCAGTCATACAGTGAGTGAATAATTTGTAATGTTATTACAGTATGTATTGTTGTAATTCATTTGGGTGTGGGGGAGATGTTGGTGGGTGTACATAGCAGATGTAGGTGTGTAGGAACTGCTTTTATATATATCTGATATGTGCGTGAGGGTTCCTTCCCTATTTGAACACCTATCCTTTAGTGGACTAATACTATGGTAATTGCAGGCTGATTCATTAAGGCACTGTTAAATGCTTCCTGTATAGCATGCAGGTGATGTTAGTCCTTGAATCCTTTCGGCAATACATCGGAATGTAATAAAGTGTTGCTACATGAAAGATGTCCATGTATTTCTGTCATAGATATTTGCAGTCATTGGAATTGTGTTGGTGACTGACCCTCTTTGATTCATGTCCATAGCACATATTTGTAATAACGTATAGGCATATACTCTCCATATCCTTTGTTCATATTGTTTGGTCGTGGCAGAATGTGTGATTGCTATGGTCCATGTTATACTCATATATGAACACTTCAACCACTGTATACGGGATACCTACAAAATCCTGAATGCACACAATCCCAACACCCACAATACCGGGCCCAGACTCCCAAAACCCCACATTACCGAACACTCAAACTCGCGACAGTCAAACTCGCAAAAGTAGCACAAACACAGAACACACACACAGACACACTGCTACCCACCACATCCAAACAAACCATCCTACACTACATATGAGCAGGGGGGCAAGCCCCCTACACCCCCATGTGAGTCGCTGCACCCCCCCACACCCCCTACTTTAATATTCTACCTCCAAGATCATACAGACACATAAGGCAAACCCACATCAACACATTACAGTCCCCAAAAAACACACAACACACACAGAACACACACGTACACACACTAAAGCCCTCAGAAACACAGTAACCTACCTGAATCGCAACACCAGAAGCACTAACTCAAAGTCCCGTAACATTGGGATTGTAAAAATCGCGCTTCTGGTGTTTTAGTACTGTGGTCTTTTGGTTTTTAAGCCTCGAGATTACGCGCGTCGGTATGTCAAGAATTTGGTATTTGGTAGGCATTCCGTTTATATGTACCTCCATGGTTGTGTAGATGTTGTTAACCTATCTATATATCTACATTTATATGTATATCCCTACATATCGACATATATCGCTCTCTCGCCCTCTCTCTCTCTATATATATATATATGTAGATATATATATATATATATATATATATATATATATATATATATATATATATATATATGTATAGCATACACTTTTCATTGGGTACATGGCCTTTTGTCCTATTTCCACACAATCCTCCCTTTTGTGTTTTAACCTGTCTGAATATACAGCTGCTATTGGTACATCTCAGGTAGCTTAGTGGTAGGTTACTGTGACGATTGTGTACATGGTTGCATGTTCTAATCCTGACAGTGGTCATTTTACCTCTTGAAACAGGCACTGGTAGTGCAAGAGTGATTAACACACATTTCAGCAGTTGTGAGTGGCTTTGCCTACAAATATGTGCTATGGACATGAGCCAAAGAGGGTCAGTCACCAACACAATTCCAATGACTGCAAATATCTATGACAGAAATACATAGACATCTTTCATGTAGCAACACTTTATTACATTCCGATGTATTGCCGAAAGGATTCAAGGACTAACATCACTCTTCATGATGTTCAGCAAAGGTTAAACCTGTGTAGCACTTATCAGTGTAGTCATGTTTAAGCGCCGCTTACCTGCACAATAACCCACTAACGACTGCTTAAAAGTGCTTTAACCACCCTGCATCCAACATCCCTTATTCAGGCCCACAAAATGAAGTAACAGCCCTTGCAGGTCTTGAAACCAGGACCATGAACACCACAGTCACTGCCTTTACCACTGAGGCATCTAAGATATGTGCAACGTTTATGGTGTTTAGTATATACAGTGTATTACAGCCGTTCCTCACTACTGCAAACAAATGTGTAAGTCAGTTGGTGCATATATGTATGAGACATGTTAATGTTCATATGTTTGTTGAATTCAGTGTTGCAATGTGACTTGACAGGGTGTATTATGGATGAGAATGGTTCCTGTTTTATATCCTTTTTATATTGTCCCCATACTCCATGTGTACCCCTTCAGTTCACTTATTGAGCATCCAACACAGGCCCTCCTTGATGCATATTCCATTAGCCAGTGGTCCTCCCCTACACCAATCTCCACATACACAGCAACCATTGCTTCTATGGGGAATTAGGTTAATATTAACAGTTATAATACCAGAGCTGCATGTGTTTTGTGTACACTTCAGTCCATTTGGATTGCTTCTGTGTCACAAAGTGTGTTCACAGATGTTTATATATTTATGGCTATAGATGTTTCTGTATATATATATATATATATATATATATATATATATATATATATATATATATGTGTGTGTGTGTGTGTGTGTGTGTGTGTGTGTGTGTATGTGTGTGTGTGTGTGTGTATATATATATATATATATATATATATATATATATATATATATATATATTTAGTATTAATTTGTAACACTTATACATATGTAGACTTGTATATGTTGATTCACACATTGCAGTACATTACAATATACTGTACATATGTGCACAAAGTGACTGTCCTATTTGTGGTCAATACTGTGAAATGCCTGTAGTATAAGGTGTAGTCTAATGACCACTAAACATGTATACAGATTAGATGGCTTAGTGGTAGGTCCCATGGCTATGGTGTGCAAGGTCCAGGGTTCAACATCTGCGATGTATTAGACATGTTTTACTCCAGAATAAGGCTAATTTAAGCAAGTTTAAAGGTGTTTGTGTGACATTATACCAGCTGTTATACACAGTTAAACAAACTTTACATCCTACAACCTGTGCACGCAAATATGGCCACTTCTGCTAACTACTCAGGATATATACATTTCAGTGACGTAACATCTCACTATGTGCTTACATAACATTACATTCTCTGTTAACTGTACTCTCCAGCTTACATGGGTTTATGTGTGTTCCAAATGTTTATTATTCTGAGGAATACTACCTATATATGCAAGCTGTGGTTAAGTTATACTTTGTAACATGTAAAACATCTCTGACTTTATTGGGATTTGAACCACAAATGCACAGATATTATGCAAATGCTGTAGCCATTACACTCTTGACATTAACGTTCCTTTTGCCTGTTTCCTATGTTCATGAATCCTATGTGTAAGCTTGGCTGTACAACAGGCGGAGCCACCCACACCCAGTAAGCTTCATGAAATACCGACATAACAAATGAATTGAGAGACTATACATTAAATTCCTAACTACATTTGGCATAGCCCCTCACTGACACACTTCAAGGGAAACCTTGATGTGTGACTGGGCAACAGTATATACACTCCTGGGATCATGTGTCCCAGAAACATACAGCCAGGGTGTGGGGGAGCCCCTCCAGTTTTATAGCTGCAAGACCTGTTGGGGAAATAGAATGTTGTTGGGTTGTCATGTTAACATGCCCTTTTGAGATCACTATGTGCCCCTATCACCCTACACCACCCCAGTCTTCAACAGCTTCCAGCAACTCTGCCTGGAATCACTTCATTGGCTATGCTTGACAGAGGCTCAGTTACTTCATCAATGGTGCAGATAGAGCCACCACAATGTAGCTATGCTTCTAAATGCCCTTGGGCATATAGCCTACTACCTATCTGTGAACCTCTACAGTGCAGGCCATCTCCAACATCATATGTGATTATACAGAGTTTTCTGATCACAATATACAGTGTAAAATCGCCATGTAGTCAAACAACAGTTAAGTACAGCAAGAGCATACAGACTACTGATGCATAATCACTCCAAAAGCCTATCTTGGTAGCTAGTAGACTTGTATAGGTTTAAGGCTTTGTATTGCTTACCAGTAGGTTACCTACAGGAAAGATGGGACACAAGCACAGATGGGAAACATGTCTGCAACAATACCATACCCACTTGCATGTGTCAGCCTTAGGCTTTGGAATGCTGGGCAAGGCTATTGGCACCCCCATTGTGCCGTTTTTAGGCAAGTCTCAGAGGTGAATCTCACCTCCATGAACTGCACAATAGCAGAATCAATGAGGGTTAGGCTACTCAACACCAGGGGTAGTACTCACAACATGCATGCACTCACAGCACCCCTCAGTATGGACAACATCAGCATCTGTTCTGTGACAGGGACCTGTATAAGGCTGCTGTAAGCACACTGGCAATACCAGACTACAACCCATAACACACATTTCAGCCACTGAACATGGACTGGCACAGACATGGAGGGGTGTATCCATATTCATTGGAGATACCTACGCCTCCAAGTTAGTGGGGCAGCATACCTCTGTGATCATCCATGTGCAGCTAACATCAACCACAACTGCAATGCAAACTGTGGGCTGCTACAGATAACCCTCCATGACCCAGGAGCACGACTACAACTATCTGAAGACAGTGGTAAACATGAAGTCCTACCAGACACCCTGTTATTGGTCAGTGTCGGCTACCCAACCCTTAACTGGATAACCTACTTGAGTATTCACTTCCAGGCCCAGCACTTCCTGGGATATATCACCTCATATGGCCTGTATCAGTTGGTAAACAGACTAACGAGAGGTGAAAACATATTAGAAGTGGTAATCACCAACATGTGCAACAGGTGCACTACAGCGGAGGTAAACCGGTCACTGTTTAGATCTGACCATGAACTATTCACTGATGATTTCCATTACCAACCATCTCCCCCACCCAAGGAACACACAGTAAATACCTTTCCTACAGCTAAATTCACAGTACTAATGAGAGGGGTGGGAGGGTTCACAGCCCCCATGCTCAGGGATGACACTGCTCAAGATACAGACAGAATTACAAATGCACTCTATAAGCACCTACAAAGATGTATGGGTTACACCATCAATGATAAACCAGGACTCGTGGACCCCTGCAATATTCAGGCTATACAACAGAAGTAGGACAGTAGTCCAGAACAACAGCAAATCCCAAGACATGCAGACATCCGTGACCAGTATTAGTAAGACACTTATGTTACTCATGAAATCATCCAAGGCTGACATCAACAGGTAAATAGGGAAGTATTCAGAAGATGACCACAAAGCCTTCTTTGGCTATGTCAAGGATCTAAGCTGTAACACACAGATTTGCACTGTGCTGGTGCATTATTGACTGAATATACTGACCCTACTGATATCACCAACACACTTGATGATATATTCTGTGCAAACTTCACCCCCTACAGGGCCCACAACAATACCCAAAATGTACAGCATCCCAGACCTCAGAGACATACAGGTGGTAATGGCCCTTTCAAACGGCATGACACAGCATCAATGGAGGCAGATGGTATCTCAGACTGCATCCTGCAGACACTACAAGACAAAGTAACCCCCCGACTTATATAGCAATTCAACATCAGCCTCTACACAGGCTACATGCCCATTCAATGGTGCATGGCAACAATTATTCCACTCCACCAAGGTGGTGACACAACTGACCATGGTAACTGCCACCCCATAAGCCTGAGTAGCCTGGTCTGCGTGGCTATGGAGTGCATCCTCATGGCACTCATTAACATATACAATGGTAACCTCCAGACACTTGACTCAACCCAGGCAGCTTTATTGAGTGCAGATCATGCTTACTGAACCTGTTTGACATCTTACAGTCACCTAGACTTTAGGTGTGGGGTGTGGTAGTTCACACATACTACCTGGACCTCGCCAAGGGTTTTGACACGATTCCCCACTTGGGTATTATCTGTAAACTCACCAGCCAGTACATACACCCATACATCACAGGTTGGTTTGCCAACAGGCTTACACACAGAACCCACATGGTAAGCCTAGCAGCCTCCAGGTCAACTCTTGACCAGTCACAACTGGTGTCCCACAGGACTCAGTCCTGGGACCCCTACTGTTTGCCATATACTTCTCAGAGGTATGGGCAAACACAGGTGGACTACCGAAGACCATGTTTGATGATGACTGCAAACTGGGAGCCATAATCAACAGTCCAGCTGTCACAAACGTCCTTCAAGGGGCCTCATATAGACCAACACAGGGTGTCAGAGTCATGGCCTCCAGCGAAAGGCCACATACTGCATGGTCATTCCATTTTAGGACACTACACACCCACATATTAACACATGAGTGGCAGACACTATAATTCAAAAGAGGTAATGGGTATCTCGGGACTACATTAGATAGTGATCTCTCCTTTGACAGTCATATCTCCAAAGTAGTTAGGACATCCTTCTATGTAGGCCATCTGATTACTTAAGGGTTCACATCTAGACAGACTGAGGATATTGTGCCCCTTTACTCATCACTCATCAATCCCATCATCGACTATGATAACCCATTTTGGATGTACCTCAGAAGACACATCCAACTGCTGGGAGGTCCACGAAAGTGCCTCGCCAAGAGGATTAATGGCCTCAGACATGTGTCCTATGCTGCCAGACTGCATGAACTCTTGCATTACTCAGTGGCATCTTGTTTACTCAGAGATGATATTTGCTGGCCAACAAAGCCATGTCCAAGTCAGGCTTAATGGATATGCTCCACCTATGGGAATCCATGTCACAGTGAGCCACACACTGTAATGAGCTATACTTTGCCACAACCATAACTGGAAGATGCTGGAGTGATAGATTCCTGTCACAGGTACTCCCCGTGCTTTGGAACTACATCCCTGATTACATTATATGGAGCCCCTCACTAACACTCCAGGGAATCCTTGCAGAGCTCATAGGTTCATAGGTTCATAGGTTGGTACTAGGCTATCAGCCCTAGGGCCTATACAAGCCTAGCCATAACAATTCCCTGGCTATTTCTTCCCACATTATTTACTTTCCTGGACCCCTGTCTAGCAGGGCGACTGACGTGATCCCTGGGGTGAATTTCCTTTCTCCCATCCAATCGTCAAGGTTCCTCTTGAAGAGGTCCAAAGAGGCACTCTGCTTGACATGTATGGGCAATCTATTCCAGAGTCTGGGGAGTCTCTGGGTCAGGAACCTATCCCTCCAGCATGTTTTGTTTATTGTGATGACAAGGTTTAGATCCCTGGAGCGTGTAGCTCTGAGGGATTGGGATTTCTTTAAGTGTAGCATGTCCAACAGCTCTGGGTTTGACATGGCCTTGTATGTTAAGCAGAGATCGCCTCTGAGTAGACGATATGCACAGAGTATAGCTGGAGTTTTTAAGCGGTCAGCGTAGGGCATCTGCTTTAGGCCTGTGATTCTTTTAGTGAGGTATTTCTGAGGCCTTTCCAGTTGTTGCAGATGTCTTGAGAGGTACATACCAAATGGGGCGTTGTATTCTATAATGGGTCTAATGAGGGATGAGTACAGTGGGACAATGACCTCCTTTTTTCTGGATGAAAAGCCCTTCGTGATGAGGTGTGCCACATAGAAGGATTTCCTGATTGTTGTGGCGATGTGGTTATCGAAGGTGAGATCACTGTCCACCTGTGTCCCTAAGTCTCTTATCACACTTTCTGTGTTTAGTGTACTGCCACCTATATGGTAATTCATGGATACATGTTTTTTCCCAAAAGGGATAACAATACATTTCTTGGCATTGAGCTTGAGCCCATGGCTCTGGCACCAAGCATCTGTTTCTGTAAGGCCCTTTTGTAGAATATCCACATCATTTGGGGATTCAGTAATGGCTCCCAGTTTGCAGTCATCTGCAAACTTTGTTAGTCAGAGTCCCTTAGTGTTGACCTGTACTTCAGAGAAGTAGATGCCAAACAAGAGCGGCCCCAGGACTGAACCCTGAGGTACTCCACTTGTCACTTGTCTGGAGCTGGATTTGGAGTCGGCTACTTTTACAGTGTGGGTTCTATCAGTAAGCCATTTAGCAACCCATTGGGTGACATAGGGATTAATGCCCAACTTAGTAAGTTTATCTATGATTCCAGAGTGGGGGATGGTGTCAAAGGCCTTGGCAAGGTCTAGATAGGCTGTGTGGACCACCTTACCCTTGTCCATGGCTCTGGAGACTGATTCAAAGAAGTCAATCAGGTTCAGGAGACAAGATCGGCCCTTCACAAACCCAAACTGGGTGGGGTCCAGTGTTTGAAGGTTGACAATGTCTTTGTTTATACGTTCCATGATAATACGCTCCATGGCCTTGCAGATAAGGCTTGTCAGACTGATGGGATGGTAGTTTCTGGGATCCAAGGTGGATCCCCCCTTGTGGATTGGGATAACTGTAGCTCTGCGCCACTCAGTGGGCACGAAACCTGAGGTGAGGCTATGATTAAACATGACACTTAGGTGAGGTGCCAGTTCATATTGTAGTTCATGTAGTACACAGCCCGGGATGTCATCTGGTCCCATGGATGCTGTATTCTTGGCTTTAGAGAGTGCGTTTTGTACCTGTGTGGCCGTTATTACTGGAATTTGGCAATCTTCGGTATTGAGATGGGCCATTTAGGGGTGAGAGGGTTGAAGTTGGCACTGAATCGATCTGCCAGGATATTGGCAATATCCTTTGGATCAGTATATTTAATGCCATTCTGTTTTAGCTCAGCGCAGATCTGAGCATTGCCATTTAGATTCTTGACATAGTTATAGAATGCTTTGTGGTTGTCTTTGGAATCTTTGGCAATTTTATTTTCGTAACTAGCTTTGGAGGATTTTATGAGGCATCTCAGTTTCTTACTGAGACCAGTAAGGGAGTTTTTTGCATCCTGGGATTTTCCTCTTTTCTGCAAAAGTTTCTTCCTTTTGTTGTAAAGTTTGTTTATGGCAGGGGACCACCAGATTGGCTTCCTTTTTTGGATGAGAGCATTTTGGTTCTATTTGGGATGGCACAATTCATGCATGAGTGGATGTGCTCGTACAGTGCCTTAGTGTAGGATTCAGCAGTTGAACTTTCAGTTCCCATCTGCATGGGTGTTATGAAGTTTGTCACTTCTGACTTGAGTAGCTTGAAGTTGGCTTTGGAGAAGTTTTTTATGGTGGTTTCTTTACTGGGGGGTGGGGGTGGGATGTGGATGTTAAGGGTGATTAGCTTATGGTCAGACCTCACTAACGAGGGGGTGACCATAGGTATGGAGCATTGATTTCCCATGTTGGTAATAACCAGGTCTAGGATATTGGAGCCCCTGGTGGGACTATGGATTAGTTGATCCAGGGCATTAGAATTTCTGAATTCCAAGAACCGTTGCGCAAAGGTGTTTGGACATGAGTAGTTTTCACAGTTAATGGCAGGGTAGTTAAAATCACCCAGTATTTGGGTGTTTGGTTCTATCTTAATATTTTCCAGTATGTTTAGAAAAGTGTAGTGAGAATCTTGGGGTATGGTGGGGGATCTGTAGCAAGCTACAATTTGGATTGCAGTCTTACCTAGTGTTAGTTGCACTTGGAGAATTTCAGACACATTGTGTTGGCCAACTAGCCTGGTGGTGTGAATATCCTTGGTGAATATTGACACTCCTCCACCTTTAGTGTTTCGGTCCTGGTTTGGTGGCCGAAAAGTGTGGTAAGAGTTGTAGCCTGGTATTGCAGGGGTGCTCTCTGGAGCCTTGAACCAGGTCTCAGTTACTGCACAGATATCGATGTTCTCCATTTTTAGGAGTGCCTCGAGAGAGTGCATTTTGAGGTTTAGACTTCTAGCATTGAGTAGCATTACCTTCAGATTTTGCATGCTTGTACCTGTTACGCTGGTGGTTTTGTCCTTTGAAGTTTGCCTAAAAAAGGCACTATAGGGGTGGCAAGAGCCTTAGACAGTAACCTGAATCCCAGGGGTGACAGGTGCAGACCATCTCTGGCAAAGCATCGTGGTCTGTCAATCATGTCATCCCAGGCAGACAGATACTGGATCCCCTTTGAATGACACCATAAGCTTAGCCAATTGTTGAAGTCAATCATTTTATCCTTATATTGTGGTATCATTCTGGGCGAAGGCAGGATGCTACTCAGGGCTAGGGTCATACCTGCCTGGGCCACATGATCCGAGAGCTCTTCCATGTCTCTTTTCATGTAGTCCAGGGAGGTACGTCTCAAGTCATTCACTCCAACATGGACAATGACAGAGTCATATTTGTACTTGTTGTGGAGTGACTTGAGTGCATGCGTTATGTGGCGGATCCTGGCACCCGATGGGGAACAGTGGATGGGGAACAGTGGATACACCCCAGGGATCCCACAATTGGCTTTGCTCCACAGAAAGTCAGTTAGTTAATCAATGGGGTGGTGACAGCAGACACATTTTGGCTAGGCTTATGAATGGCCTCAGGCAGTTAGCCAAGTACCTACCTTTGTACCTATGAACCTATACATACAGTATCGACACATGCTGATAGCTTAATTTACTGTTCAGGTGTTGACTTACTTTGTGCTAATGGCAGTTGTGTGTACAATAGTTGAGGGCTGCCTATGTAGGATGCACACAATAGACCACCTATACATGACAATTTAAAGGTGGTCATGTGTGTGTGTGCCATCCATGCTTACTGTGTGTGCAGGTGGAGAAGGGTGTCAGTCCATAGGTGTCTACACTCAGTGTGTATGTATACGTTCCCTCTTTGCCAAGGCCTGGGCATACTGGGCACACCTCCATCTGCCTACTGGGGCTGGCACAGGGTGTTCGTGGTCTGAGTCCCTCTGTGCCTGTGGGGCTCTTGGCAATGGTGGTGGGCTGTGAGGCCCTTCACCAGTCTGTCCCTGCTGCAGCTGTTTCCACAGGATCATATTGTGTAGCATGGAAAATGCTATGAAGATGTGGGCACATGTGCCTGGAGAGTACTGCAAAGCTCCACCAGATATGTCCAAGCAATGGAGCCGTGATTTCAGCATCCCAAACACATGTTCTATGATGATTCTGGTTTGTGCGTGTGCCTCATTATGGCATTCTTCCATGGGTGTGTGTGTGCATTTCTGATGGGAGTCATCATCCACGGTTCCAGTGCATAGCCAGCATCCCCCACCAGGTGGCCATATCAGATGTCCCCCCCTGGCAAATACCTGATACAGCTGTGAGGCATGCCAGATGTGGGAGTCGTGATAGCTTCCAGGGCTGCCAGCACACACATCCATGATAATGCCCTGGGCATTGCACATAACCTGGCAGTTGATGGAGGAGTATCCCTTGCGGTTTATGTATTGACTAGCCTGCTCACTGGGTGGTGACTTGATGTGTATGTGCATGCAGTCTATTGCACCCAGTATCTCCGGGTAGTCTGCCACATTGTGGAAGAGACGCATATTGCTGGCCAACTCCTCATGCATTCGAGGGAAGTATATGTGCTCATTGGCATGTGGTAACATGGCATCCAGGAACTGGTGGAGTACCCTGGATGCTGATGCCTGTGAGATCCCCATGATATCCCCAGTTGGCCTTTGAAAGGTACCTGTGGCTAGTATTCTCAAGCTTACACATACCTTTGTGTCCACTGGGATGGGTTCCCCTCTGTTATTTCTGGCTCTGAAGTGTGGCCAGCACAGCTCAACAAATTGCTCTATGGTGTCCCTGTCCACCCTGTAATGCTCTACTATCTCCAGATCATGCAGCCCCTGGTAGATTACCCTGGGTCTGAACACTCTTCTCCTCCTCCGGTGCCTGAGATGGTTGTCAGCATCATCCTCCACACCACCTTCAGTCTCCAACACATGCTGGTGAATCAAAGCTATGGCAGCCCCTAACATGTACATATTAAAATTTCCCTGTCTGTATAGACCAATGGTGCAGAGTGTCTGGGAATACACAAGTGTATGTGAGGTGCTTTCACACTTTATACTATTGTGCTATGAATGCTGCTGGTGTAATTGGGTGTGTTTGTGCAATTCCAGATGCCGGGTATCTTAATTATGGGTTTTACACCAGGTACTGCAATTGTGGTGCCTTTGGTGTTGAATTATGCTTGCCTGCTGTGATTCATTTGTTGCCCTTTAATTCACTTTTCAACCCGAATCCCCTCCCATTGTCAGGCATGCATCCAGCTGCTGACTTTCTTCTTTTGTACTTTCCCAACCCAAGATTGTGTTGCAAAATGTGTTATGTATCTGATCTACTGCAAGTTTGCTTTGTTCTGCTGTGACAGTTCTCTTTTCTTTCCAGTACTGCACATCCCCTTTCCTGTTCTGCAGGTAGCTGCTAGCAGCTTTGTTAATGGTTGTCAGTGGCTCACTGTGGGTTCTTATGTGTTAATTACTCATTTGTACTACAATTACCAAGCTGCAGCATTTCCTTATTTTTTTCCCGTATCCTTCCTGTTTCAGCTCTGGTACGTGCCATGCACAGCTGTTTACTGGGTTTCAAGCATGTTTTCATCCATGTTCACATGCACATTCAGTTACCTTGTGTGCTCTTAGCTAAGCAAAACTATGGCTACTTCAACATACCCCTATCATGCAGCTTTGCTTAGCAACAGGCAAATCGAATTAGCAATGTTCCAATGTGCTTACAGCCAAGGTAGCACACCACTCTGTTGATGTCATCTTTATCTCCAGGCCACACCTCAGTGTTGTAATGCTACGCTGTGAGGTACATCCTTACGCCGGTGGGCATTTTGCGATTCAGTATTACTCCTCTCATTTGCATGGCATTGCCTACTAATTCCTAGTTACCACGCAGAACACTGTCATAGCCCCTTAGTAACCCTTGCGCCATGGTGTGGTGTAGCATGAGTGCCATTAACTTTTAATGGGAAATCATGAAAAGTGTTACATTGCAGTTTTATTCCATATAATTATATTTTCATTGGCATCCGGTTTGCGCACAGATGCCCTGTGATTTAACTTCGCATTAGTGTGGGCATGACATTAAATGTTCTTTTTTATAGTTTGTGTATTCTTTATGCCAATGGCTATATATTTAACCATTGGCATATATTAACAGTATAATACATGTGTTTGATCCAATGTGATGGCTCCAATTTTATGTTTGAAAAAACGTAAACTGTTTTTTTTCGGTTTACATTTCTGCATGCATACTCTATGTCTGCACCACTTCCTGAATCACTATATACCTTAATTTGCATGCTACACTGCTGAACATGGGGTAACTAGCATACAAGCACCAGGAGCTGTGTGGGCATAGCGTACGCAGGAAGTGCACATGGAAACAGCTCGTACCTGAATCACTCAGTGGCCATATTTGGTGTTAGATTGTTGACGCAATGCCTGCGCCTGGCGCAAGCTTCATGAACCTGGGGAAAGTGCCAAAAAATATACTTATCAGTACAGTATTTCCAGATTGTTTCAGTAGCACTCTTCAGTCAGAACACAAGGATATTCTAACAGTGTTATGCAGGAATTTACAAACAGGGGCTACTTTTAAATCAGAAAGCATTGAAACAATCAGAAAAAACAAAAGCTGTGAGATCAGTTTTACCAACTTTAAGAACACCACAGGTATGGAGGAACCAGTTCCAGAACAGATCAGAAAACAGAAAAGAATGCCAGCAAATATATAAATATTTCAGTCAATTAAAAATTAAGACAGTAAAAAACTCTTTAAAGTTAAAGATAAAAAAATATATAATTATCAGCGCTATATTTCCAGAATGTTTGAGAAGCACTCTTCTGTCAGAACACAAGGAGATTCTAACAGTGGTATGCAGGAATTTGCAAACAGGGACTATTTTTAAATTATCAAGCCTTGAAACACTCAGATAAAACAAAAGCTATTAGACCAGTTTTACCAACTTTAAGAGCACAACAGTTATGAGGAGGTAGGGCAGTTTCAGAACAGATCAGAAAACAGAAAACAATGCAAACAAATATATAAATATTTCAGTCAAGCAAAAATTAAGACAGTGCCAAACCCTGAAAAGTTAAAGTCCCTAAAATATACTTATTGGGGGCATATTTCCAGTTTGTTTGAGAAGCAGACTTCTGTCAAAACAAAAGGAGATTCTAACAGTGGAATGCAGGAATATACAAACAGTGACTATTTTTAAACCAGCAAGCCTTGAAATAATCAGATAAAACAAAATCTGTTAGACCAGTTTTACCAACTTTCAAAGCATCAGAGGAATGGGTGGGTAACCAATTTCAGAACAGATCAGAAAAAAGAAAACAATGCCAACAAATACATAAATATTAAAGTCAAGCAAAATTTAAGACAGTGCAGAACTCTGAAAAATTAAGAGCCAAAAAAAATATGTATCAGCGCTATAGTTCCAGATTGTTTGAAAAATAGTCTTCAGTCGAGAATCTAACTGTGGCATGCAGGAATTTACAAACAGGGACTATTTTTAAATTAGCAAGACTTGAAACAATCAGATAACACAAAAGCTGTTAGACTAGGTATACAAACTTTAAAAATACCGCAAGAATATTGGAGGTAACCTGTTTGCGTACAGATCAGAAAACAGAAAACAATGCTAGCAAATATATAAATATTTCAGTCAAAGTAAAATTAGGACAGTGCAGAACTCTGAAAAGTTAAAGTGCCAGAAAATATACTTATCAGTGCTATATTTTCAGATTGTTTGAGAAGCACTCTGTTGTCAGAAGACAAGTTGATGCTAACAGTGGTATGCTGGAATTTACACACAGGAACTATTTTTAAATCAGCAATCTTTAAAACAATCACAAAACACAAAAGTTGTTGGACCAGTTTTGCCAACTTTAAGAACACCACAGTAATAGGGGGGCCAGTTTCAGAACAGATCAGAAAACAGAAAACAATGCCAACATATATAAAAATATTTCAGTCAAAGAAAAATTAATACAGTGCAGAACTCTGAAAAGTTAAAGTGCCAAAAAATATACTTATCAGCGGTATATTTCCAGGTTGTTTGAGAAGCACTCCAGTCAGAACACAAGCAGATTGTAACAGTGGTATGCAGGAATTTACAACAGGAATTATTTTTAAATCAACAATCCTTAAAACAATCCCATAACATGAAATCTGTTAGAACAGTTTTACCAACTTTAAGAACACCAAAGGAATGGGGGGGGGGGTGGCATTTCATAACAGATCATAAAATAGAAAATAATTCCAGCAAATATAAAACTATTTCAGTCAAGCAAAAATGAAGGCAGTGCAGAACTCTGAAAAGTTAAAGTAAAAAAAAAATGTACATATCAACGCTTTATTTCCAGATTGTTTGAAAAGCAGTCTTCAGACAGAACTCAAGGAGATTCTTACAGTGGTATGCAGGAATTTACAAACAGGGTCTATTTTAAAATTAGCAAGACATGAAACAATCAGATAATAGAAAAGCTGTTAGACTAGTTATACAAACTTTAAAAATACCACAGGAATATTGGGGGTAACCAGTTTCCGAAGAGACCAGAAAACAGAAAACAATGCCAGCAAATATATAAATATTTCAGTCAAGGTAAAATTAGGACAGTGCGGAACTATGAAAAGTTAAACTGCCAAAAATATACTTATCAGTGCTATATTTCCGGATTGTTTGAGAAGCACTCTGCAGTCAGAAGACAAGGAGATTCTAAAAGTGGCATGCCGGAATTTACAAACAGGGACTATTTTTGAATCAGCAAGCTTTGAAATAATCAGATAACACAACAAGCTGTTAGACCAGTTATACAATGTTAACAACACTACAGAAATATGCAGGGGGCCAGTTTCAGAACTGCACAGAAAACAGAAAATAATTCCAGCAAATATATAAATACTTCAGTTAAGCAAAAATTGACAGAAAAGAACTCTGAAAAGTTAAAGTACGAAAAAATATACTTATCAGTGATATATTTCCAGATTGTTTGAGAAGCACTCTTCTGTCAGAATACATAGAGATTCTAACTGTGGTACGCAGGAATTTACAAACAAGGACTATTTTTAAATCATCAAATCTTGAAACAATCAGATAAAGCAAAAGCTATTAGACCAGTTTTGGTAACTTTAAGAGCACAACAATAATGAGGAGGGACGGCAGTTTTAGAACAGATCAGAAAACAGAAAACCATGCAAACAAATATGTAAATATTTCAGTCAAGCAATAATTAAGAAAGTGCAGAACTCTGAAATGTTAAAGTCCCTAAAATATACTTATTGGGGATGTATTTCCAGATTGTTTGAGAAGCACACTGCAGTCAGAACAAAAGGAGATTCTAACAGTGGAATGCAGGAATATACAAACAGGGACTATTTTTAAATCAGCAAGCCTTGAAATAATCAGATAACACAAAATCTGTTAGAAAAGTTTTACCAGCTTTAAGAGCATCACAGGAATTGGTGGGTGATCAATTTCAGAACAGATCAGAAAAAAGAAAACATTGCCAACAAATATATAAATATTTCATTCAAGCAAAAATGTACACAGTGCAGAACTCTGAAAAGTTAAAGGCCAAAAAAATATATGTATCAGCGCTATATTTCCAGATTATTTGAAAAACAGTCTTCAGTCAGAACACAAGGAGATTCTAACAGTGGTATGCAGGAATTTACAAACAGGGTCTATTTTTAAATTAGCAAGACATGAAACAGCTAGATAATAGGAAAGCTATTAGACTAGTTATACGAGCTTTAAAAATACCACAGGAATATTGGGGGTAACCTGTTTCAGAACAGATCAGAAAACTGAAAACAATGCCAGCAAATCTATAAATATTTCAGTCAAGGTAAAATTAGGACAGTGTGGAACTCTGAAAAGTTAAAGTGCTAAAAAATATACTTATCAGTGCTATATTTCTGGATTGTTTGAGAAGCAATCTGTAGTCAGAAGACAAGGAGACTTTAACAGTTGTATGCCGGAATTTACACATGGGAACTATTTTTAAATCAGCAATCCTTAAAAACAATCACAAAACACAAAAGCTGTTAGATCAGTTTTGCCAATTTTAAGAACACCACAGGAATAGGAGGGACCAGTTTCAGAACAGATCAGAAAACAGAAAACAATGGCAACAAATATATAAATATTTTTGTCAAGAAAAAATTAATACAGTGCAGAACATTGAAAAGTTAAAGTGCCAAAAAATATACTTAGCGGTATATTTCCAGGTTTTTTGAGAAGCACTCTTCAGTCAGAAGACAAGTAGATTGTAACAGTGGTATGCAGGAATTTACAAACAGGGACTATTTTAAATCAGCAATCCTTAAAACAATCACATAACATGAAATCTGTTAGACCAGTTTTACCTACTTTAAGAGCATCACAGGAATGGGTGGGTGACTAATTTTAGAACAGATCAGAAAAAAGAAAACAGAACCAACAAATATATAAATATTTCAGTGAAGCAAAAATTAAGACAGGGCAGTAATCTGAAAGTTAATGGCCAAAAGATATATGTATCAGCTCTATATTTCCAAATTGTTTAAAAAACAGTCTTCAGTCAGTACACAAGGAGATACTAACAGTGGCATGCAGGACTTTACAAACAGGGACTATTTTTAAATTAGCTAGACTTGAAACAGATAAAAAAGCTGTTAGACTAGTTATACAAACTTTAAAAATACCACATGGATATTGGGGGTAACTAGTTACAGAACAGGTCAGAAAACAGAAAACAATGCCAACAAATATATACATATTTCAGTCAAGGAAAAATTAATGTTCAAATAAGTAAAAGGACCGCAAGGAGTAAATGCTCTGGTAAAAATAGCCAAATTCAAATAATAAAACAAGTAACACAAGAGCAAAACAATGAAGGGGTATAAAACGAAGATGCAATATCCCATGAACCAAATAACTCCAATCTCAGAAGGTTCAAACGAACGTAGTCAAATCTGATAAAAGTAGAAATTTTTATTGCAATGACAGGTTAGCACTTTCGCTAAATAGCTTCTTCAGACCTTTAAATAAAGGACTCTACGTTGATTTAAATACACAACTTGGCGGGGAATGCATATACATCTCTTAAAGCTGCATACATACACATCCTATGAAACAACACATGGATCTGTCAATCATTCAATAAAAAAGCATAACTATAAAATATGTAATATAAAACATGAAAAATAACCACAGATGGTATAATCTAATTAAAATATATATATAATAAGACATATATGAATATAAACCCATGTATAAATAAATGTATATACATATAAGAGAACCTACTGTCCCTGTATATCAAACAAGTAGCATAAAAACAAAGTTAAATTATTTATATCTTAACCTCCTCATTTTCAGGAAGGGTTGTATCGGAACCTTCCCATTGAGTACAGGGGGCATATCAGATCTAAACTTTATGATCCAGTTCGTTTCTCTGGCCTCAGTATATGTTTCAACGTCCCCCACTCTAATAGTTCTAAAGATCTTCTCTAATATTCTAAACCTAAAAGAGTGACCATCTCCTCTATCAAGAACATGTTTGGCTAGGGCATTGCGAATATTGCCTTTCCTAATATGATAAACATGTTCGCGTATTCTGTCTCTGAGGCACCTATTGGTCTTCCCAATATAGAACGCAGAGCATCCTGTACAGGATGCCATGTACACTACATCAGTGGACATACAATTCCCATAAGCTCGTAAAGTAAAACCACCAAGCCCTGCTGGATGTATAAATACAGGAACTGAATGAATATAAGAGCAAAAATTACAACTGTTACATGGTATAGTATAAGGTGGACCTGTATGTGTATCTAGAGAGATAAACTTCGGGTAACACAATAGATTTTTAAGGTTCATTTTGTTCTTATAGATGAACCTAGGTCTATCGCCAATGGCCTCGCTTATCATAGGGTCCACTAATAAAATATGCCAATGTGTCGTAATGACATCCTTAATGGAACCTATATCCTTTGTATAATAAACAGGAAAAACAGGAGATTCCATAATTCTGTTGGTCCTATCATTTGTACCAGTAACATTAGTGGAGACAATGTTCCCTGCACACAGATTAAAGGCTCCAGCAGAAAAATATGGCATAGCAGTACTGGTCCTTAGTCCAGTAATGTCCATCATCCCAGAAGTAAGGTCAGCTGAACTATAACAATGTGCCCTCAACCTATTTTCTAGTTCACATAGTCCTGCACTATACTCAGAGTCAAGTGGGGTATATCTGGAAACACGCATTGCTTGCCCACGGACTATGTTCTTATATACAAAGCCAGGGTGCATGCTATGACGGTGCAATAGTGTGTTCCTATGACATGATTTACGGTATAGCCCAGTGTTTATCATACCATTCTCCAACTTTTCTATGTAAACATCCAAGAACGGAATTTTAACTTCAGACCTCTCCACAGTAAAATGAAGAAAATCAGTGACAGAATTAATCTCATTGATGAAAATGTCTAATTCAGTGGATGTACCTGTCCACAAAAGGAACAGGTCATCCACAAAATGCCTATAAAATGGGATATACTTAATGTAGTATTCATTCTTAAATAGATGTCGAATTTCCCATTCAGCCATGACTAGGTTGGCGTAGCTATTAGCACAAGACGTGCCCATAGCTACGCCATCCCGTTGAAGAAACACCTGGTCTTGGAAACAAAAAATATTTGATTCCAAGATAACCTCCAAGAAAGTCAAAAGTAAATCAATCTCTATATCAGATTGTACTCCTAATCTTCTGAGATAACTACCCCCCATATCAATGCCCTCTGTATTGGGGATCACTGTGAAGAGGGACTGGACGTCCATAGTCACAAAGATGCATCTCTCTATAGAAGTATAAATATTAGTAAACTGATAAAGATCTAATAGAAATTGTTTAGTGTCCTTCAAAATATGAGTATTAGCATCAACAACCAATCTTAATTTACTCTCTATGTAAATAGAAAGGGGCTCAGTGGACCAACCCCTCCCAGCCACTATCGGTCTCAATGGTGGGTGAACACTATCTTTATGAATCTTCGGGAGGCCCTGTATGGTGGGTATCAATGGATGGGGGACTTGTAAGAAATTGAATAACCCAAAGTCTATAATCTTACTATTAAGCAAATCCTTTAACATAGAATCAATCCTATTAATCATAGAGTTAACAGTCTCAAATGAAATGGGTTCATAGAACCTCCTTTCACTTAACATATCAACCATATCAGTTTGATACCTAAAGGTGTCCAAAATGACCATACCACCACCCTTATCAGCGGGTCTGGCTACTTATTGTTTAAATCAAGACGAGATACAAGTCCTGTCAAAAGGGTTGTCTTTTATTCCTACCACATTTAGTAAATTTGAGGAAACTTTGAGAGATTTTAAATTGTTCATTCGTAGTTTATCATTAAAAATTGAGTATAAAGGTTCTGACAATGTACCTTGCACTTCTCATAGGAAACCTAGCACTTATATACCTCAGACTCATCCCCTGGTGGCAGCTTATAGCAAGCTTGTTGAAGATGATTTATATCGGATGAAGGGACAAAATGAATATCACAGTAGAGGTAAACAAAATCTTAATTTTAAACAACTGGAGGCTTTGTACAGCCTACATAACAACCATGACATCACCATCAGACCCGCCGATAAGGGTGGTGGTATGGTCATTTTGGACACCTTTAGTGTTCACCCACCATTGAGACCGATAGTGGCTGGGAGGGGTTGGTCCACTGAGCCCCTTTCTATTTACATAGAGAGTAAATTAAGATTGGTTGTTGATGCTAATACTCATATTTTGAAGGACACTAAACAATTTCTATTAGATCTTTATCAGTTTACTAATATTTATACTTCTATAGAGAGATGCATCTTTGTGACTATGGACGTCCAGTCCCTCTTCACAGTGATCCCCAATACAGAGGGCATTGATATGGTGGGTAGTTATCTCAGAAGATTAGGAGTACAATCTGATATAGAGATTGATTTACTTTTGACTTTCTTGGAGGTTATCTTGGAATAGAATATTTTTTGTTTCCAAGACCAGGTGTTTCTTCAACGGGATGGCGTAGCTATGGGCACGTCTTGTGCCAATAGCTACGCCAACCTAGTCATGGCTGAATGGGAAATTCGACATCTATTTAAGAATGAATACTACATTAAGTATATCCCATTTTATAGGTGTTTTGTGGATGACCTGTTCCTTTTGTGGACAGGTACATCCACTGAATTAGACATTTTCATCAATGAGATCAATTCTGTCACTGAGTTTCTTCATTTTACTGTGGAGAGGTCTGAAGTTAAAATTCCATTCTTGGATGTTTACATAGAAAAGTTGGAGAATGGGATGATCAACACTGGGCTATACCATAAATCATGTCATAGGAACACACTATTGCACCGTCATAGCATGCACCCTGGCTTTGTATATAAGAACATAGTCCATGGGCAAGCAATGCGTGTTTCCAGATATACCCCACTTGACTCTGAGTATAGTGCAGGACTATGTGAACTAGAAAATAGGTTGAGGGCACGTTGTTATAGTTCAGCTGACCTTACTTCTGGGATGATGGACATTACTGGACTAAGGACCAGTACTGCTATGCCATATTTTTCTGCTGGAGCCTTTAATCTGTGTGCAGGGAACATTGTCTCCACTAATGTTACTGGTACAAATGAAAGGACCAACAGAATTATGGAATTTCCTGTTTTTCCTGTTTATTATACAAAGGATATAGGTTCCATTAAGGATGTCATTATGACACATTGGCATATTTTATTAGTGGACCCTATGATAAGAGAGGTCATTGGTGATAGACCTAGGTTCATCTATAAGAACAAAATGAACCTTAAAAATCTATTATGTTACCCGAAGTTTATCTCTCTAGATACACATACAGGTCCACCTTATACTATACCATGTAACAGTTGTAATTTTTGCTCTTATATTCATTCAGATCCCGTATTTATACATCCAGCAGGGCTTGGTAGTTTTACTTTATGAGCTTATGGGAATTGTATGTCCACTGATGTAGTGTACATGGCATCCTGTACAGGATGCTCTGCGTTCTATATTGGGAAGACCAATAGGTGCCTCAGAGACAGAATACGCGAACATGTTTATCATATTAGGAAAGGCAATATTCGCAATGCCCTAGCCAAACATGTTCTTGATAGAGGAGATGGTCACTCTTTTAGGTTTAGAATATTAGAGAAGATCTTTAGAACTATTAGAGGGGGGGACGTTGAAACATATACTGAGGCCAGAGAAACAAACTGGATCATAAAGTTTAGATCTGATATGCCCCCTGGACTCAATGGGAAGGTTCCGATACAACCCTTCCTGAAAATGAGGAGGTTAAGATATAAATAATTTAACTTTGTTTTTATGCTACTTGTTTGATATACAGGGACAGTAGGTTCTCTTATATGTATATACATTTATTTATACATGGGTTTATATTCATATATGTCGTATATATATATATATATATATATATATATATATATATATATATATATACACATATATATATATATATATTTTTTTTTAATTAGATTATACCATCTGTGGTTATTTTTCATGTTTTATATTACATATTTTATAGTTATGCTTTTTTATTGAATGAGTGACAGATCCATGTGTTGTTTCATAGGATGTGTATGTATGCAGCTTTAAGAGATGTATATGCATTTCCCGCCAAGTTGTGTATTTAAATCAATGTAGAGTCCTTTATTTAAAGGTCTGCAGAAGCTATTTAGTGAAAGCGCTAACCAGTCATTGCATTAAAAATTTCTACTTTTATCAGATTTGACTACGTTTGTTTGAACCTTCTGAGATTGGAGTTATTTGGTTCATGGGATATTACATCTTCGTATTATACCCCTTCATTGTTTTGCTCTTGTGTTACTTGTTTTATTAAGGAAAAATTAAGATAGTGCAGGACTCTAAAAAGTTAAAGTGCCAAAAGATATACTTATCAGTGGTATATTTCCAGGTTGTTTGAGAAGCTCTCTTCAGCCAGAGGACAAGTAGATTGTAACAGTGGTATGCAGGAATTTACAAACAGGGACTATTTTTAAATAAGCAATCCTTAAAACAATCACATAACATGAAATTTGTTAGACCAGTTTTACCAACTTTAAGATAACCAAAGGAATGGGGGGTGACTAATTTTAGAACAGATCAGAAAAAAGAAAACAAAGCCAACAAATATATAAATATTTCAGTGAAGCAAAAATTAAGACAGGGCAGTACTCTGAAATGTTAAAGACCAAAAAATTATATGTATCAGCTCTATATTTCCAAATTGTTTAAAAAACAGTCTTCAGTCAGTATACAAGGAGAGTCTAACAATGGCATGCAGGACTTTACAAACAGGGACTATTTTTAAATTAGCTAGACTTGAAACAGATAAAAAAGCTGTTAGACTAGTTATACAAACTTTAAAAATACCACATGAATATTGGGGGTAACTAGTTTCAGAACAGATCAGAAAACAGAAAACAATGCCAACAAATATATACATATTTCAGTCAAGGAAAAATTAAGACAGTGCAGAACTCTAAAAAGTTAAAGTGCCAAAAGATATACTTATCAGTGGTATATTTCCAGGTTGTTTGAGAAGCTCTCTTCAGTCAAAGGACAAGTGGATTGTAACAGTGGTATGCAGGAATTTACAAACAGGGACCATTTTTAAATAAGCAATCTTTAAAACAATCACATAACATGAAATTTGTTAGACCAGTTTTACCAACTTTAAGATAACCAAAGGAATGGGGGGGGGGCATTTCAGAACAGATCATCAAACAAAAAATAATACCAGCAAGTATATAATTATTTCAGCCCAGCAAAAATTAAGACAGTGCAGAACTCTGAAAAGTTAAAGTGCCAAAAAATATACATATCAGCACTTTATTTCCAGATTGTTTGAAAAGCAGTCTTCAGTCGAAACTCAAGGAGATTCTTACAGTGGTATGCAGGAATTTACAAACAGGGACTTTTTTTAAATTAGCAAGACTTGAAACAATCAGACAACAAAAAAGCTGTTAGACTAGTTATACGAACTTTAAAAATACCACAGGAATATTGGGGGTAACCAGTTTCAGAACAGATCAGGAAACAGAAAACAATGCCAGCAAATCGATAAATATTTCAGTCAAGGTAAAATTAGGGCAGTGCAGAACAATGAAAAGTTAAAGTGCCAAAAAATATACTTATCAGTGCTATATTTCCAGATTGTTTGAGAAACACTCTGCAGTCAGAAGACAAGGAGATTCTAACAGTGGTATGTCAGAATTTACAAACAGGAACTATTTTTAAATCAGCCATCCTTAAAACAATCACATAACATGAAATCTGTTAGACCAGTTTTACCATCTTTAAGAACACCAAAGGAATGGAGGGAGGATCAGTTTCAGAACAGATTATAAAACAGAAAATAATGCCAGAAAACATGCAACTATTTCAGTCAAGCAAAAATTAAGGCAGTACAGAACTCTGAAAAGTTAAAGAACCAAACAATATACTTAGTGCTATATTTCCAGATTATTTGAGAAGCACTCATTAGTCAGAACACAAGGAGAGTCAAACAGTGGTATGCAGGAATTAAGAAACAGGGATTATTTTTAAATCAGCAAGATTTTAAACAATCATATAACACAAAAGATGTTAGACCAGTTTTGCCAACTTTAAGAACACCACAGGAATTGGGGGGGTAACCAGTTTCAGAACAGTTAAAAAGAAAGATAACAATGCCAGCAATTACAGAAATATTTCAGTAAAGCAAAAATTAAGACAGTGCAAAACTCAGACAAGTTAAAGTGGCAAAAAATATAATTAGAGCTATAATTCCAGATTATTTGACAAGCACTCTTCTGACAGAATACAAGGAGATTTTTTCAGTGGTATGCAGGAATTTACAAACAGGGACTATTTTTGAATCAGCAAGCCTTGAAATAATCAGATAAAACAAAAAGCTGTTGGACCAGTAGTATAACGTTAACAACACCACAAAAATATGCAGGGGGCAAGTTACAGAACAGCACAGAAAACAGAAAATAATTCCAGCAAATATATTAATATTTCAATTAAGCAAAAATTAAGAGTGCAGATCTCTGATAAGTTAAAGTAACAAAAAATATACTTATCAGCGCAGTATTTCCAGATTGTTTGAGTAGCACTTTTCAGTCAGAACACAAGGAGATTCTAACAGTAGTATGCAGGAATTTACAAACAGGGACTACTTTTAAATCAGCAAGCCTTGAAACAATCAGATAACACAAAAGCTGTTATATCAGTTTTACCAACTTTAAGAGCACAACAGTAATGAGGAAGGAGGGCAGTTTCAGAACAGATAAAAAACAGAAAACAATGCAAACAAATATATAAATATTTCAGTCAAGCAAAAATTAAGACAGTGCAGAACTCTGAAAGGTTAAGGGCCAAAAAAATATACGTATCAGCGCTATATTTTCAGATTGTTTGAAAAACAGTCTTCAGTCAGAACACAACATAAGGAGATTCAAACAGTGGCATGCAGGAATTTACAAACGGGGACTATTTTTTAAATTAGCAAGACTTTAAACAATCAGGTAACACAAAAGCTGTTAGAATAGTTATACAAACTTTAAAAATATCACAGGAATATTGGGGGTAACCAGATTCAGAAGAGATCAGAAAACAGAAAACAATGCCAGCAAATATATAAATATTTCAGTGAAGGTAAAATTAGGACAGTGTGTAACTCTGAAAAGTTAAAGTGCGAAAAAATATACTTATCAGTGCTATATTTCCGGACTGTTTGAGAAGCACTCTGTAGTCAGAAGACAAGGAGATTCTAACAGTGGTATGCCGGAATTTATACACAGGAACTATTTTTAAATCCGCAATCCTTAAAACAATCACAAAACACAAAAGCTGTTAGACCAGTTTTGCAAAATTTAAAAACACCACAGTAATAGGGGGGACCAGTTTCAGAACAGATCAGAAAACAATGCCAACAAATATATAAATATTTTAGTCAAGGAAAAAGTAAAGCAGTGTAGAACTCTGACAAGTTAAAGTGCCAAAAATATACTTATCAGCGGTATATTTCCAGGTTGTTTAAGAAGCACTCTTCAGTCAGAAGACAAGCAGATTGTAACAGTGGTATGCAGGACTTTACAAACATGGACTATTTTTAAATCAGCAATCCTTAAAACAATCACATAACATGAAATCTGTTGGAACAGTTTTACCAGCTTTAAGAACACCAAAGGAATGGGGGGGGGGGCCCATTTCAGAACAGATCATAAAACAGAAAACAATGCCAGCAAATATATAAATATTTCAGTCATGGTATAATTAGGACAGTGCGGAACTCTGAAAAGTTAAACTGCCAAAAAATATACTTATCAGTGCTATATTTCTGGATTGTTTGAGAAGCACTCTGTAGTCAAAAGACAAGGAGATTCTAACAGTGGTATGCTGGTATTTACGCACAGGAACTATGTTTAAATCAGCAAGCCTTAAAACAATCACAAAACACAAAAGCTGTTAGACCAGTTTTGCCAAGTTTAAGAACACCACAGGAGTAGCGGGGACCAGTTTCAGAACAGATCAGAAAACAGAAACCAATGCCAAGAAATATATGAATATTTCAGTCAAGGAAAAATTAATACAGTGCAGAACTCTGAAAAGTTAAATTGCCAAAAAATATACTTATCAGCGATATATTTCCAGGTTGTTTGAATAGCACTCTTCAGTCAGAAGACAAGCAGATTGTAACAGTGGTATGAAGGAATTTTCAAACAGGGACTATTTTAAATCAGCAATCCTTAAAACAATTGCATAACATGAAATCTGTTAGAACAGTTTTACCAACTTTAAGAACACCAAAGGAATGGGGGGAGGGGGTCCATTTCAGAGCAGATCATAAAACAGAAAAAAATCCCAGCAAATATATAACAATTTCAGTCAAGCAAAACATAAGGCAATGCAGAACTCTGAAAAGTTAAATTGCCAAAAATATACATATTAGTGCTTTATTTCCAGAGTGTTTGAAAAGCAGTCTTCAGTCAGAACTCAAGGAGATTCTCACAGTGGTATGCAGGAATTTACAATCAGGTACTACAAGCCTTGAAATAATCATAAACACAAGAATCTGTTAGACCAGTTTTACAACGTTAACAACACCACAGAAATATGCAGGGGCCAGTTTCAGAACCACACAGAAAACAGAAAATAATTCCAGCAAATATATAAATATTTCAGTTAAGCAAAAATTAAGAGTGCAGATCTCTGATAAGTATATTTTTGGCACTTTAACTTATCAGCGCAGTATTTCCAGATTGTTTGGATAGCACTGTTCAGTCAGAATACAAGGAGATACTAACAGTAGTATGCAGGAATTTACAAACAGGGACTGCAAGCTTGAAACTATCAGATAACACAAAAGCTGTTAGATCAGTTTTACCAACATTAAGAACACCGCAGGTATGGGGGAACCAGTTCCAGAACAGATCAGAAAACATAAAAGAATGCCAGCAAAAATATAAATATTTCAGTTAAGCAAAAATTAAGACACAGAAGAACTCTGAAAAGTTAAAGTGTGAAAAAATATACTTATCAGCGCTATATTTCCAAATTACTTGAGAAGCACTCTTCTATCAGAACACAAGGAGATTCTAACAGTGGTATGCTGGAATTTACAAACAAAGACTATTTTTAAATCATCAAGCCTTGAAATAATCAGATGAAACAAAAGCTATTAGACCAGTTTACCGACTTTAAGAGTGCAACAGTAATGAGGAGGGAGGGCAGTTTCTGAACAGATCAAAAAACAGAAAACAATGCAAACAAATATATAAATATTTCAGTCAAGCAAAAATTAAGACAGTGCATAACTCTGAAAAGTTAAAGTCCTTAAAATATACTTATTGGCGATATATTTCCAGATTGTTTGAGAAGCACACTTCAGTCAGAACAAAAGGAGATACTAACAGTGGAATGCAGGCATATACAAACAGGGACTATTTTTAAATCAGCAAGCCTTGAAATACTCAGATAACACAAAATCTGTTAGACCAGTTTTACCAACTTTAAAAGCATCACAGGAATGGGTGGGTGACCTTTTTCAGAACAGATCAGAAAAAGGAAAACAATGCCAACAAATATATAAATATTTCAGTCAAGCACAAATTAAGGCAGTGCAGAACTCTGAAAAGTTAAAGTGCCAAAAAGTATACATATCAGCGCTTTATTTCCAGATTGTTTAAAAAGCAGTCTTCAGTCAGAACTCAAGGATATTCTTACAGTGGCATGCATAAATTTACAAACAGGGACCATTTTTAAATTAGCAAGACTTGAAGCAATCAGATAACACAAAAGCTGATAGACTAGTTATACGAACTTTAAAAATACCACAGGAATATTGGGGGTATCCGGTTTCAGAACAGATCAGAAAACAGAAAACAATGCCAGCAAATCTATAAATATTTCAGTCAAGGTAAAATTAGGGCTGTGCAGAACAATGAAAAGTTAAAGTGCCAAAAAATATACTTATCAGGGCTATATTTCCAGATCATTTGAGAAACACTTTGCAGTCAGAAGACAAGGAGATTCTAACAGTGGTATGCTGGAATTTACAAACAGGAGCTATTTTTAAATCAGCAATCCTTAAAACAATCACAAAACATGAAATCTGTTAGACCAGTTTTACCATCTTTACAAACACCAAAGGAATGGGGGGGGGGGGGAGACCAGTTTCAGAACAGATTATAAAACAGAAAATGATGCCAGCAAATATATAACTATTTCAGTCAAGCAAAAATTAAGGCAGTACAGAACTCTAAAAAGTTAAAGTACCAAACAATATACTTGTCAGCACTATATTTCCAGATTATTTGAGAAGCACTCATCAGTCAGAATACAAGGAATATCAAACAGTGGTATGCAGGAATTAAGAAGCATGGACTATTTTTAAATCAGCAAGATTTCAAACAATCATATAACACAAAAGATGTTAGTCCAGTTTTGCCAACTTTAAGAACACCATAGGAATTGGGGGTAACCAGTTTCAGAACAGTTAAAAAAAACAGCAAACAATGCCAGCAAATATAAAAATATTTCAGTTATGCAAAAAATAAGACAGTGCAAAACTCAGACAAGTTAAAGTGCCAACAAATATAATTAGAGCTATATTTCCAGATTGTTTCAGAAGCACTCTTCTGTCAGAACACAAGGAAATTCTTACAGTGGTATGTAGGAATTTACAAACAGGAACTATTTTTGAATCAGGAAGCCTTGAAATAATCAGATAACACAAAAAGCTGTTAGACCAGTTGTACAATGTTAACAAAACTACAGAAATATGTAGGGGGCCAGTTTCAAAACCACACAGAAAACAGAAAATAATTCCAGCAAATATATAAATATTTCAGTTAAGCAAAAATTAAGAGTGCAGATCTCTGATATGTTAAAGTGCCAAAAAATATATTTGTCAGTGGAGTATTTCCAGATTGTTTGAGTAGCACTCTTCAGTCATAACACAAGGAGATTCTAACAGTAGTATGCAGGAATTTAAAAACAGGGACTACTTTTAAATTAGCAAGCCTTGAAAAATCAGATAACACAAAAGCTGTTAGATCAGTTTTACCAACTTTAAGACCACCACAGGTATGTGGGAACCAGTTCCAGAACAGATCAGAAAACAGAAAAGAATGCCAGCAAATATATAAATATTTCAGTCAAAGAAAAATTAATACAGTGCAGAACTCTGAAAAGTTAAAGTGCCAAAAAATATACTTATCAGCTGTATATTTCCAGGTTGTTTGAGAAGCACTCCAGTCAGAACACAAGCAGATAATAAAAGGGGTATGCAGGAATTTATAAACAGGGATTATTTTTAAATCAACAATCCTTAAAACAATCACATAATATGAAATCTGTTAGAACAGTTTTACCAACTTTAAGAACACCAAAGGAATGGAGGTCTATATTATATCCTTGAACGCTTAAAAAGTGAACGCTGATTGATCAAACTTATTTTCACGAAACTGCAAAATATTGAAGCAGCAGAAACTCAAATCTGTTCCTAGGGAAAGAATTCGGTTGTCCGTTTCTGTTGCTTTGGTATTTTCAGTGTTATGGTGGAAAGTTACTGGTCGGATTCAGGTAAGTGTGCGATTGTGTGGATGTGAGTGTTAGGGTGATTTAGGTGAGTTAGGGTTAGAGCTCAGGTTAGGGTGTGTGTGCATTGAGTGGACATGAGGGTTAGGGCGGATTTAAGTGAGTTAGGGTTAGGGAGTGGGTGAGGTGAGTGGGTAGTTAATGGTGTGTGCATAGTTTAGTGTAGGGTTAGGTATCAGATTTTAGGTGTATGTGTGTGGATTTTTGTTTGTTTGGTGTGCTTGTGTTGTGTGTATGTGTTTTGGATCAGCAAATTTTTTCCCTGGGAAAAAAATCACTGATCTGACAATTCAAGATTGTAAGCTTTTGCTTAAATTAGGTCGATCAATCAGCGTTCGCTTATTTAAGCGTTCGATGATATAATATAGACCCAGGAATGGGGGGGGGGCATTTCAGAACAGATCATAAAACAGAAAATAATGCCACCAAATATAAAACTATTTCAGTCAAGCAAAAATGAAGGCAGTGCAGAACTCTGAAAAGTTAAAGTTCCAAAAAATGTACATATCAGCACTTTATTTCCAGATTGTTTGAAAAGCAGTCTTCAGTCAGAACTCAAGGAGATTCTTACAGTGGTATGCAGGAATTTACAAACAGGGTCTATTTTTAAATTAGCAAGACTTGAAACAATCAGATAACACAAAAGCTGTTAGACTACTTAAACAAACTTTAAAAATACCACAGGAATATTGGGGGTAACCAGTTTCAGAACAGATCAGAAAACGGAAAACAATGCCAGCAAATCTATAAATATTTCAGTCAAGGTAAAAGTAGGGCAGTGCGGAACTATGAAATGTTAAAGTGCCAGAAAGTATACTTATCAGTGCTATATTTCCGGATTGTTTGAGAAGCACTCTGCAGTCAGAAGACAAGGAGATTCTTACAGTGGTATGCCGAAATTTACAAACAGGGACTATTTTTGAATCAACAAGCCTTGAAATAATCAGATAACACAAAAGGTTGTTAGACCAGTTGTACAATGTTAAGAACACCACAGAATATGCAGGGGGCCAGTTTCAGAACCGCACAGAAAACAGAAAATAATTCCAGCAAATATATAAATATTTCAGTTAAGCAAAAATTAAGAGTACAGATCTCTGATAAGTTAACGTGCCAAAAATATATTTATCAGCACAGTATTTCCAGATTGTTTGAGTAGCACTCTTCAGTCAGATCAGAAAACAGAAAACAATGCAAACAAATATATAAATATTTAAGTCAAGGAAAAATTAGTACAGTGCAGAATTCTGAAATGTTAAAGTGCCAAAAAATACACTTATCAGCAGTGTATTTCCAGGTTGTTTGAGAAGCACTCTTCAGTCAGAAGACAAGCAGATTCTAACAGTGGTATGCAGGAATTTACAAACAGGGACTATTTTTAAATCAGAAATCCTTAAAACAATCACATAACATGAAATCTGTTAGACCAGTTTTACCAACTTTAAGAACACCAAAGGAATGGGGAGGGACCAATTTCAGAACAGATCATAAAACAGAAAGTAATGCCAGCAAATATATAACTATTTCAGTCAAGCAAAAATTAAGGCAGTGCAGAACTCTGAAAAGTTAAAATGCCAACAAATATACATATCAGCGCTTTATTTCCAGATTGTTTGAAAAGCAGTCTTCAGTCAGAACTCAAGGAGATTCTTACATTTGTATGCAAGAATTTACAAACAGTGTCTATTTGTAAATTTAGTAAGAGTTGAAACTATCAGAAAACAGAAAAGCTGTTAGACTAGTTATGCAAACTTTAAAAATACCACATACATATTGGGGTAACCAGTTTCCGAACAGATCAAAAAACAGAAAACAATGCCAGCAAATATATAAATATTTCAGTCAAGTTAAAATTAGGACAGTGCAGAACTCTGAAAAGTTAAAGTGCCAAAAAATATACTTATCAGTGCTATATTTTCAGATTGTTTGAGAAGCACTCTGCAGTCAGAAGACAAGGAGATTATAACAGTGGTATGCCGGAATTTACACACAGGAACTATTTTTGAAGCAGCAAGCATTTGAAATAATCAGATAAAAAAGCTGTTAGACCAGTTGTATAATGTTAACAACACCACAGAAATATGCAGGGGGCCAGTTTCAGAACCACACAAAAAACAGAACATAATTCCACATATATATATATATATATAAATATTTCAGTTAAGCAAAATTTAAGAGAGAGCAGATCCCTGAAAGTTAAAGTGCCAAAAAATATACTTATCAGTGCAGTATTTCCAGATGGTTTCAGAACCACTCCTCAGTCAGAACACAAGGAGATTCTAACAGTGGTCTGCAGGAATTTACAAACAGGGACTAGTTTTAAATCAGCAAGCCTTGAAACAATCAGATAATACAAAAGTTGTTAGATTAGTTTTAACAACTTTAAGAATACCACAGGTATGGGGGCTCAGTTCCAGAACAGATCTGAAAACAGAAACGAATGCCAGCAAATATAAAAATATCACAGTCATGCAAAAATTAAGATGGTGCAAAACTCTTAAAAGTTAAAGTTCCCAAAATAAATTTATTGGCGAGATATTTCCAGATTGTTTGAGAAGCACACTTCAGTCAGAACACAAGGAGATTCTAGCAGTGGTTTGCAGGAATTTACAAAGAGGGACTATTCTTAAATAAGTAAGCCTTGAAATAATCAGATAACCAAAAGCTGTTAGACCAGTTTTACCATATTTAAGAGCACCACAGGAATGGGGTTGGGGGCAGTTTCAGAACAGATCAGATAAAAGAAAACAATGCCAACAAATATATAAATATTTCAGTCAAGCAAAAATTAAGGCAGTGCAGAACTCTGAAAAGTTAAAGTGCCAAACAATATACTTATCAGCACTATATTTCCAGATTATTTAAGAAGCACTCTTCAGTCAGACACAAGGAGAGTCAAACAGTGCTATGCAGGAATTAAGAAACAGGGGCTATTTTTTTAAATCAGCAAGACTTGAAATAATCATATAACACAAAAGATGTTAGACCAGTTTTACCAACTTTAGAAAGACTTGAAAGAATTAGATGACACAAAAGCTGTAAGCCTAGTTATACGGACTTTAAAAATACCACATGAATATTGGGGGTAACCAGTTTCAGAATATATCAGAAAAAAGAAAACAATGCCAACAAATATATACATATTTAAGTCAAGCAAAAATTAAGGCAGTGCAGAACTCTGAAAAGTTAAACGTGCCAAACAATATACTTATCAGCGCTATATTTACAGATTATTTAAGAAGCACTCTTCAGTCAGAACACAAGGAGAGTCAAACAGTGCTATGCCGGAATTAAGAAAAAAGTGCTAGTTTTTAAATCAGCAAGACTTGAAACAATCATATAACACAAAAGATGTTAGACCCATTTTACCAACTTTATGAACAGCACAGGAATTGGGGGGGGGGTAACCAGTTTCAGAACAGGTAAAAAAACAGAAAACAATGCCAGCAAATATAGAAATATTTCAGTCAAGCAAAAATTAAGACAGTGCAGAACTCAGTAAAGTTAAAGTGCCAAAAGATATACTTAGAGCTATATTTCCAGATTGTTTGAGAAGCACTCTTCTGTCAGAACACAAGGAGATTCTGACAGTGGTATGCAGAAATTTACAAACAGAAACTATTTTTAAATCAGTAAGCCTTGAAATAATCAGCGAACACACAAGCTGTTAGACCAGTTTTACCAAATTTAAGAACACACAGAAATTGGGGGTTGGCCAGTTTCAGAAAAGATCAAAAAAAAGAAAACAATGGCAGCAAATATATAAATATTTCAGTCAAGCAAGTATTAAGACAGTGCAGAACTCTTAAAAGTTAAAGTGCCTAAAATATACTTATCAGCGGGGTATTTCCATATTGTTTGAGAAGCACACTTCAGTCAGAACACAAGGAGATTCTAACAGTGGTATGCAGGAATTTACAAACAGGCACTATTCTAAAATTAGTAAGCCTTAAAATAATCAGATAATACAAAAGCTGTTAGACCAGTTTTACCAACTTTAAGAACAGACAGGAATTGGGGGGTGACCAGTTTCAGAAAAGATCAAAAACAGAAAACAATGCCAGCAAATATATAAACATTTCACTCAAGCAAAACTTAAAACAGTGCAGAACTCTGAAAAGTTAAAGTGACAGAAAATGTACTTATCAGTGCTATATTTCCAGATTGTTTGAGAAGCACTCTTCAGTTAGAACACAAGGAGATCCTAAATGTGGTATGCACGAATTTATAAACAGTGACTATTTTTAAATCAGCAAACTTTGAAACAATCAGATAACACAAAAACCTGTTAGACAAGTTTTACAAATTTAGCAGCACCATAGAAATAGGGCAGCATACCAGATTCAGACCCGCTAAGAAAAAAGAAAACAATTCTGGCAAATATATAAATATTTTATTTGAGCAAAAGTTAAGACGTGCAGAACTCTGAAAAGTTAAAGTGCCAAAAAATATACTTATCGGCACAGTTTTTCCTGATTGTATGAATAGCACTCTTCAGTCAGAACACAAAGAGATTCTAACAGTGGTATGCAGGAATTTAAAAACAGGGACTACTTTTAAATCAGCAAGCCTTGATACAATCAAATAAAACAAAAGCTATTAGAGCAGTTTTACCAACTATAAGAACACCACAGTAATGGGGGGGGGGGTCAGTTTCAGAACAGATCAGAAAACAGAAAACAATGCCAGCAAATATATAAATATTTCAGTCATGCAAAAATTAAGACAGTACATAACTCTTAATAGTTAAAGTGCCTAAAATAAACTTATCGGCGGGATATTTCCAGATTGTTTGAGAGGCACACTTCAGTCAAAACACAAGGAGATTCTAACAGTGGCATGCAGGAATTTACAAAGAGGGACTATTCTTAAATACTTAAGCCTTGAAATAATCAGATAACCAAAAGCTGTTAGACCAGTTTTACCAACTTTAAGAACACCACAGGAAAAGGGGGTGACCAGTTTCATAAGAGATCAGAAAACAGAAAACAATGCTGGCAAATATATAAGTATTTCAGTTAAGCAAAATTTAATTCAGTGCAGAACTCTGAAAAGTTAAATTGCCTAAAATATACTTATCGGTTTTATATTTCCAGATTGTTTAAGAAGCACACTTCAGCCAGAACACAAGGAGATTCTAAAAGTGGAATGCAGGAATTTACAAACAGGGACTATTTTTAAGTCAGCAAGCCTTGAAATAATCAGATAACACAAAATCTGTTAGACCAGTTTTACCAACTTGTAGAACATCACAGGAATGGATGGGTGACCAATTTCAGAACAGATCATAAAATAGAAAATAATGCCTGCAAATATATAACTATTTCAGTCAAGCAAAAATTAAGGCAGTGCAGAACTCAGAAAAGTTAAAGTGCCAAAAATATACTTATCAGCACTATATTTCCAGATTATTTGAGAAGCACTCTTCAGTCAGAACACAGAGTCAAATGGTGATATGCAGCAGTTAAAAAACATGGACTATTTTTAAATAAGCAAGACTTGAAACAATCAAATCAAACAAAAGCTATTAGACCAGTTTTACAAACATTAAGAACACCACAGTAATGCGTGGTCAATTTCAGAACAGATTAGAAAACAGAAAACAATGGCAGCAATATATATAAATATTTCAATCAAGCAAAAATTAAGACAGAGCAAAACTCTTAAAAGTTAAAGTGCCTAAAATATACATACCGGCGGCATATTTCCAGATTGTTTGAAAAGCATACCTCAGTCAGAACACAAGGAGATTCTAAGCGTGGTATGCAGGAATTTACAAACAAGAACTATTCTTAAATCAGTAAGCCTTAGAATAATTAGATAACACAAAAGCTGTTAGACCAGTTTTATCAACTTTAAGAACACGACAGAAATTTTGGGGGGTTGACTAGTTTCAGAAGAGATCAGAAAACAGAAAAAAATGCCAGCAAATATATAAATATTTCAGTCAAACAAAAATTAAAACAGTGCAGAATTCTGAAAAGTTTAAGTCCCAGAAAATGTACTTATCAGCGTTATATTTCCAGATTATTTGAGAAGCACTCTTCAGTCAGAACACAAGAAGATTCCAACAGTGGTATGCAGGAATTTATACACAGGAACTATTTTTAAATCAGCAATCCTTAAAACAATCACATAACACAAAATTTGTTAGACCAGTTTTGCCAACCTTAAGAACACCGCTGAAATAGGGGGGACCAGTTTCAGAACAGATCAGAAAAGAGAACACGATGCCAACAAATATATAAATATTTCAGTCAAGGAAAAATTAAGACAGTGCAGAACTCAGAAAAGTTAAAGTACCAAAAAATATACTTATCAGTGCTATATTTCCAGGTTGTTTGAGAAGCACTCGTCAGTCAAAAAACAAGGCGATTTTAACAGTCGTATGCAGGAATTTACAAACAGGGACTATTTCTAAATCAGCAATCCTAAAAACAATCGCATAATATGAAGTCTGTTAGACCAGTTTTACCAGCTTTAAGAACACCAAAGGAATGGGGGAACCCGTTTCAGAAGAGATCATAAAACAGAAAATAATGTCATCAAAAATATAACTATTTCAGTCAAGCAAAAATTAAGGCAGCGCAGAAGTCTGAAAAGTTAAAGTGCCAAACAACATACTTGTCGGCGCTATATTTTCAGATTATTTGAGAAGCACTCTTCAGTCAGAACACAAGGAGAGTCAAACAGTGGTATGCAGGAATTAAGAAACAGGGATTATTTTTAAATCAACAAGACTTGAAACAATCATATAACAGAAAAAATGTTAGACCAGTTTTACCAACTTTAAGAACACCATAGGAATTGGGTGGGGTAACCAGTTTCAGAGCAGGTGAAAAAACAAAAAGCAATGCCAGCAAATATAGAAATATTTCAGTCAAGCTCAGAAAAATTAAAGTGCCAAAAAATGTACTTATAACTATATTTCCAGATTGTTTGAGAAGCACTCTTGTGTCAGAATACAAGGAGATTCTGACAGTGGTATGCAGGAATTTACTAACAGGAACTATTTTTAAATCAGCAAGACTTGAAACAATCAGATCAAACAAAAGCTTTTAGACTAGTTTTACCAACTTTAAGAACACCACAGTAATAGGGTGTCATTTCCAGCACAGATTAGAAAACAGAAAACAATGGCAGCAAATATATAAATAGTTCAGTCAAGCAAAAATTAAGACAATGCGGAACTCTTAAAAGTTAAAGTGCCTAAAATATATTTATCGGCTGGATATTTCCAGATTGTTTAAAAAGCACACTTCAGTCAGAACACAATGAGATTCTAAAAGTGGAATGCAAGAATTTACAAACAGGGACTATTTTTAAATCAGCAAGCCTTGAAATAATCAGATAACACAAAATTTGTTAGACCAGTTTTACCAACTTGTAGAACATCACAGGAATGGATGGGTGACCAATTTCAGAACAGATCATAAAACAGAAAATAATGCCTGCAAATATATAACTATTTCAGTCAAGCAAAGATTAAGGCAGTGCAGAACTCAGAAAAGTTAAAGTGCCAAAAAATATAATTATCAGCACTATATTTCCAGATCATTTGAGAAGCACTCTTCAGTCAGAACACAATTAGAGTCAAATGGTGGTATGCAGCAATTAAGAAACAGGGACTATTTTTAAATCAGCAAGACTTGAAACAATCATATAACACAAAATATGTTAGACCAGTTTTACCAACTTTAAGAAAACCACAGGAATTGGGGGGGGGGCGCAGTTTCAGAAAAGGTGAAAAAAACAGAAAACAATGCCAGCAAATATAGAAATATTTCAGTCAAGCAAAAATTAAGATACTGCAGAACTCTGAAAAGTTACACTGCCAAAAATATACTTAGAGCTATATTTCCAGATTGTTTGAGAAGCACTCTTCTGACATAAAACAAGGAGATTCTGACAACGGTTTGCAGGAATTTACAAAGACAAACTATTTTTTAAATAAGCAAGACTTGAAACAATCAAATCAAACAAAAGCTATTAGACCAGTTTTACCAACATTAAGAACACCACAATAATGCGTGGTCAGTTTCAGAACAGATTAGGAAACAGAAAACAATGGCAGCAAATATATAACTATTTCAGTCAAGCAAAAATTAAGACAGAGCAAAACTCTTAAAAGTTAAAGTGCCTAAAATATACATATTGGCGGCATATTTCCAGATTGTTTGAGAAGCATAACTCAGTCAGAACACAAGGAGATTCTAACAGTGGTATGCAGGAATTTACAAACAGGAACTATTCTTAAATCAGTAAGCCTTAGAATAATTAGATAACACAAAAGCTGTTAGACCAGTTTTATCAACTTTAAGAACACGACAGAAATTTGTCTTAGTTTCAGAAGAGGTCAGAAAACAGAAAAAAAAATGCCAGCAAATATATAAATATTTCAGTCAAACAAAAATTAAGACAGTGCAGAAATCTGAAAAGTTAAAGTGCCAGAAAATGTACTTATCAGTGCTATATTTCCAGATTATTTGAGAAGCACTCTTCAGTCAGAACACAAGGAGATTCCAACAGTGGTATGCAGGAATTTACACACAGGAACTATTTTTAAATCAGCAATCCTTAAAACAATCCCATAACACAAAATCTGTTAGACCAGTTTTGCCAACTTTAAGAACACCGCTGAAATAGGGGGGACCAGTTTCAGAACAGATCAAAAAACAGAACATAATGCCAACAAATATATAAATATTTCAGTCAAGGAAAAATTAAGACAGTGCAGAACTCAGAAAAGTTAAAGAACCAAAAAATATACTTATCAGTGCTATATTTCCATGTTGTTTGAGAAGCACTCTTCAGTCAAAAACAAGGTGATTTTAACAGTCGCATGCAGGAATTTACAAACAGGGACTATTTCTAAATCAGCAATCCTTAAAACAATCACATAATATGAAGTCTGTTAGACCAGTTTTACCAACTTTAAGAACACCAAAGGAATGGGGGGACCCGTTTCAGAAGAGATCATAAAACATAAAATAATGTCATCAAAAATATAACTATTTCAGTCAAGCAAAAATTAAGGCAGTGCAGAAAAGATGTTAGACCAGTTTTACCAACTTTAAGAACACCATAGGAATTGGGTGGGGTAACTAGTTTCAGAGCAGGTGAAAAAACAAAAAACAATGCCAGCAAATATAGAAATATTTCAGTCAAGCAAAAATTAAGACAGTGTAGAACTCAGAAAAGTTAAAGTGCCAAAAAATGTACTTAGAACTATATTTCCAGATTGTTTGAGAAGCACTCTTGTGTCAGAACACAAGGAGATTCTGACAGTGGTATGCAGGAATTTACTAACAGGAACTATTTTTAAATCAGCAAAACTTGAAACAATCAGATCAAACAAAAGCTTTTAGACTAGTTTTACCAACTTTAAGAACACCACAGAAATAGGTGGTCAGTTTCAGCACAGATTAAAAAACAGAAAACAATGGCAGCAAATATATAAATATTTCAGTCAAGCAAAAATGAAGACAGTGCAGAACTCTTAAAAGTTAAAGTGCCTAAAATATATTTATCGGCGGGATAATTCCAGATTGTTTAAAAAGCACACTTCGGTCAGAACACAAGGAGATTCTAACAGTGGAATGCAGGAATTTACAAACAGGAACTATTTTTAAATCATTAAGCCTTAAAAGAATCAGATAACACAAAAGTTGTTAGACCAGTTTTACCAAATTTAAGAACACCACAGGAATTGGGAGTGGGTGAACAGTTTCAGAAGAGATCAGAAAACAGTAAACAATGCCAGCAGATATATAAATATTTCAGTCAAGCAAAAATAAAGACAGTGCAGAACTCTGAAAAGTTAAAGTGCCCAAAAATGTACTTATCAGCATATATTTCCAGATTGTTTGAGAAGCGCTCTTCAGTCAGAATACAAGGAGATTCTAAAAGTGGTATGCAGGAATTTAAAAATAGGGACTAATATTAAATCAGCAAGGCCTGAAACAATCAGATAACACAAAAAGCTGTTAGACCAGTTTTACAACTTTAACAACACCACAGAAATAGGGCAGAGGACCAGATTCAGAATCACTAAGAAAACAGAAAATGATTCCAGCAAATATATAAATATTTCAGTTAAGCAAAAATTAAGACAGTGCAGAACTCTGAAAAGTTAAAGTGCCAAAAAATATACTTATCAGCGCAGTATTTCCAGATTGTTTGAGTAGCACTTTTCAGTCAGAACACAAGGAGATTCTGACAGTGGAATGCAGGAATTTACAAACATGGAATACTTTTAAATCAGCAAGCCTTGAAACAGTCAGATAAAACAAAAGCTATTAGGCAAGTTTTAACAACTTTAAGGACACCACAGTAATAGGGGGTCAGTTTCAGAACAGATCAGAAAGCAGAAAACAATGCCAGCAAATATATAAATATTACAGTCATGCAAAACTTACGACGGTGCGGAACTCTTAAAAGTTAAAGTGCCTAAAATAACCTTATTGGCAGGATATTTCCAGATTGTTTGAGAAGCACACTTCAGTCAGAACACAAGGAGATTCTAACAGTGGTACGCAGGAATTTACCAAGAGGGACTATTCTTAAATAAGTAAGCCTTAAAATAATCAGATAACCTAAAGCTGTTAGACTAGTTTTACCAACTTTAAGAACACGACAGGTATGGGGGGAACCAGTTCCAGAACAGATCAGAAAACAGATATTAATGACAGAAAATATATAAATATTTCAGTCAAGCAAAAATTAAGACAGTGTAGAAGTCTAAAAAGTTAAATTACCTAAGATATTCTTATCAGCGGTATATTTTCAGATTGTTTGAGAAGTACACTTCAGGAAGAACACAATAAGACTCTAACAGTGGTATGCAGGAATTTAAAAACAAGGACTATTTTTAAATCAGAAAGCCTTAACATAATCAGATAACGCAAAAGCTGTTAGACCAGTTTTACCAAATTTAAGAGAACCACAGGAATGGGGTGGGGGGGGCAGTTTCAGAACAGATCAGAAAAAAGGAAAAAAATGACAACAAATATATAAATATTTCACTCAAGCAAATATTAGACAGTGTAGAACTCAGAAAAGTTAAAGTGCCAAAAAATATACTTAGAGCTATATTTCCAAATTGTTTTTGAAGCACTCTTCTGTCAGAACACAAGGAGATTCTGACAGTGGTATATAGGGATTTACAAACATGAACTATTTTAAATCAGCAAGACTTGAAACAATCAAATCAAACAAAAGCTATTAGACCAGTTTTACCAGCTTTAAGAACACCACAGTAATAGGTAGTCAGTTTCAGAATAGATTAGAAAACAGAAAACAATGGCAGCAAATATATAAATATTTCAGTCAAGCAAAAATTAAGACAAAGTAGAACTCTTAAAAGTTAAAATGCTAAAATATACTTATTGGCAGCACATTTCCATATTGTTTGAGAAGCACACTTCAGTCAGAATACAAGGAGATTCTAACAGTGGTATGCAGGAATTTACAAACAGGGACTATTCTTAAATCAGTAATCCTTAAAATAATCAGATAACACAAAAGCTGTTAGACCAGTTTTACCAACTTTAAGAACACCACAGGAATTGGGGGGGGGGGTGACCAGTTGCAAAAGAGATCAGAAAACAGAAAACAATGCCAGCAAATATATAAATATTTCAGTAAAGCAAAAATTAAGATAGTGCAGAACTCTGAAAAGTTAAAGTGCCAGAAAATGTACTTATCAGCACTATATTTCAAAATTGTTTGAGAAGCACTATGCAGTCAGAACACAAGGAGATTCTAGCAGTTGTATGCAGGAATTTACAAACAGGAACTATTTTTAAATCAGCAAGACTTGAAACAATCATATAACACAAAATATGTTAGACCACTTTCACCAGCTTTCAGAACACCACAAGAATTGGGGGGGGGGGGTAACCAGTTTCAGAACAGTAAAAAAAACAGAAAAAAATGGCAGCAAATATATAAATATTTCAGTCAAGCAAAAATTAAGACAGTGCAGAAATCTTAAAAGTTAAAGTGCCTAAAATATACTTATCAGCGGGATATTTCCAGATTGATTGAGAAGCACACTTCAGTCAGAACACAATGAGATTTTAACAAAGTATGCAGTAATTTACAAACAGGGCCTATTCTTAAATCAGTAAGCCATAAAATAATCAGATAACACAAAAGCTGTTTGACCAGTTTTGCCAACTTTAGGAACAGCACAGGAACTGGGGGGTTGACCAGTTTCAAAAGAGATAAAAAAACAGAAAACAATGCCAGCAAATATATAGATATTTTAATCAAGCAAAAATTAAGACAGTGCAGAACTCTGAAAAGATTAAGTGCCTAAAATATACTTATTGGCAGGATATTTCCAGATTGAAGCACACATCAGTCAGAAAACAAGGAGATTATAACAGTGGAATGCAGGAATTTACAAACAGGGACTATTTTTAAATCAGCAAGCCTTGAAATAATCAAATAACACAAAATCTGTTAGACCAGTTTTACCAACTTTTAGAGCATCACAGTAATGGATGGGTGACCAATTTCAGAACAAATCATAAAACAGAAAGTAATGCCTGCAAATATATAACTATTTCAGTCAAGCAAAAATTAAGGCAGTGCAGAACTCTGAAAAGTTAAAGTGCCAAAAAATACACTTATCAGCACTATATTTTCAGATTATTTGAGAAGCACTCTTCAGTCAGAATACAATTAGAGTGAAACAGTGGTATGCAGGAATTAAGAAACAGGGTCTATTTTTAAATCAGCAAGACTTGAAACAATCATACAACACAAAAGATGTTAGACTAGTTTTACCAACTTTAAGAACACCACAAGAATTGGGAGGGGAGGGTAACCAGTTTCAGAACAGGTGAAAAAACAGAAAACAATCCCAGAAAATATAAAAATATTTCAGTCAAGCCAAAATTAAGATAGTTAAGTACTCTGAAAAGTTAAAGTGCCAAAAAATTTATTTAGAGCTATATTTCCAGATTGTTTGAGAAGCACTCTTCTGACAGAATACAAGGAGATTCTGAAAGTGGTATGCATGAATTTACAAAGATGAACTATTTTTAAATCAGCAAGACTTGAAACAATCAAATCAAACAAAAGCTATTAGACCAGTTTTACCAACTTTAAGAACACCACAGAAATAGGTGGTCAGTTTCAGAACAGATTAGAAAACAGTAAACAATGGCAGCAAATATATACATATTTCTGTCAAGCAAAAATTAAGGCAGAGCAAAACTCATAAAAGTTAAAGTGCCTAAAATATACTTATCGGTGGGATATTTCCAGATTGTTTGAGAAGCATACTTCAGGCAGTAAAACAAGGAGAGTCTAACAGTGGCATGCAGGAATTTACAAACAGGGACTATTTTTTAATCAGAAATCCTTGACATAATCAGATAACACAAAGGCTGTTAGACCAGTTTTACCAAATTTAAGAGCACCACAGAAATGGGGGGGGGGCAGTTTCAAAACAGATCAGAAAAAAAAGAAAACAATGCCAACAACTATATAAATATTTCAGTCATGCAAAAATTCTGAAAGTGCAGAACTCCGAAACGTTAAAGTGCCAAAAAATATACTGATCAGCTCTACATTTCCAGGTTATTTGAGAAGCACTCTTCAGTCAGAAGACAAGGAGATTGTAACAGTGGTATGCAGGGATTTAGAAACGGGGACTATTTTTAAATCAGCAATCCTTAAAACAATCACATAACATGAAATCTGTTAGATCAGTTTTACCAGCTTTAAGAACACCACAGGAATTGGTGGGGGGGGGGGGTAACCAGTTTCAGAAAAGGTGAAAAAACAGAAAACAATGCCAGCAAATATACAAATAATTCAGTCAAGCAAAAATTAAGACAGTGCAGAACTCAGAAAAGTTAAAGTGCCAAAAATATACTTAGAGCTATATTTCCAAATTGTTTGAGAAGCACTCTTCTGTCAGAAGACAAGGAGATTCTGACAGTGGTATGCAGGAATTTACAAACATGGACTTTTCTTAAATCAGTAAGCATTAAAATAATAAGATAACACAAAAGCTGTTAGACCAGTTTTACCAACTTTAAAAACACCACAGGAATTGGGGGGGGGGGTGACCAGTTGCAAAAGAGATCAGAAAACAGAAAACAATGCCAGCAAATATATAGATACTTCAGTCAAGCAAAAAATAAGACAGTGCAGAACTCTGAAATGATTAAGTGCCTAAAATATACTTATTGGCAGGATATTTCCAGATTGTTTGAGAAGCACACTTCAGTCTGAACACAAGGAGATTCTAACAGTGGTATACAGGAATTTACAAACAGGGACTATTCTTAAATCAGAAAGCCTTGACATAATCAGATAACACAAAAGTTGTTCGACCAGATTTATCAAATTTAACAGCACCACAGGAATGGGGGGGGGGCAGATTCAGAACAGTTCAGAAAATAGGAAATAATGCCAACAAATATATAAATATTTCAGTCAAGCAAAAATTAAGAAAGTGCAGATCTCTGAAAAGTTAAAGTGCAAAAAGATATACTTATCAGTGCTATATTTCCAGATTGCTTGAAAAGCAGTCTTCAGTCAGAAGAAACAAGATTCTAGCAGTGGTATGCAGGAATTTACAAACAGGAACTATTTTTTAAATCAGCAAGATTTGAAACAATCAGATCAAACAAAATCTAGTAGACCAGTTTTGCCAACTTTAAGAACACCACAGTAATAGGGGTCACTTTCAGAACAGATCAGAAAACATAAAACAATGGCAGCAAATATATAAATATTTCAGTCAAGCAAAAATGAAGACAGTACAGAAATCTTAAAAGATAAAGTGCCTAAAATATACTTATCAGCGGGATATTTCCAGATTGTTTGAGAAGCCCACTTCAGTCAGAACACAACGAGATTTTAACAATGGTATGCAGGAATTTACAAATGGGGACTATTCTTAAAAAAGTAAGCCTTAAAATAATCAGATAACACAAAAGCTGTTCAACCAGTTTTGAGAACTTTAAGAACAGCACAGGTACTGCTGGGTTGACCAGTTTCAGAAGAGATCAAAAAACAGAAAACAATGCCAGCAAATATATAGATATTTCAGTCAAGCAAAAAATAAGACAGTGCAGAACTCTGAAAAGATTAAGTGCCTAAAATATACTTATTGGCAGGATATTTCCAAATTGTTTGAGAAGCACACTTCAGTCTGAACACAAGGAGATTCTAACAGTGGTATACAGGAATTTACAAATAGGGACTATTCTTAAATCAGAAAGCCTTGACATAATCAGATAACACAAACGTTGTTCGACCAGATTTACCAAATTTAACAGCACCACAGGAATGGGGGGGGGGGCAGTTTCAGAACAGTTCAGAAAATAGGAAATAATGCCAACAAATATATAAATATTTCAGTCAAGCAAAAATTAAGACAGTGAAAAGTTAAAGTGCCAAAAAATATACTTATCAATATTATATTTCCAGATTGTTTGAAAAGCACTCTTCTGTCAGAACACAAGTAGAGTCTAACAGTGGTATGCAGGAATTTACAAACAGGGACAAATTTTAAATCATCAAGTTTTGAAACAATCACATAAAACAAAAGCTAGTACACCAGTTTTACCAACTATAAGAACACCACAGTAATGAAGAGGGAGGGATGTTTCAGAACAGATCAGAAAACAGAAACCAATGCCAAAAAATATATAAATATTTCAGTCAAGCAAAAATGAAGACATTGCAGAACTCTGAAAAGATAAAGTGCTGAAAATATTCTTATTGTCGGTATATTTTCAGATTGTTTGAGAAGCACACTTCAGGCAGAACACAAGGAAAATCTAACAGTGGTATGCAGGAATTTACAAACAGGGACTATTTCTAAATCAGAAAGCCTTGACATAATCAGATAACATAAAAAGCTGTTAGACCAGTTTTACAATATTTAACACTACCACAGGAATGGGGTGGCAGTTTCAGAACAAATCAGAAAAAATAAATCAATGCAACAAATATAGAAATATTTCAGTCAAGCAAAAATTAAGACAGTGCAGAACTCTGAAAAGTAAAAGTGCAAAAAAATACGTATCAGAGCTATATTTCCAGATTGTTTGAAAAACAGTTTTCAGTCAGAATACAAGAATATTCTAACAGTGGTATGCAGTAATTTAAAAACAGGGACTATTTTTAAATTAGCAAGACTTGAAACAATCAGTTAACACAAAAGCTATTAGACTAGTTATACGAACTTTAAAAATGCCACATTATTATTGGGGGTAACCAATTTCAGAACAGATCAGAAAACAGAAAACAATGCCAGAAAATATATAAATATTTCAGTCAAGGTACAATTAGGGCAGTGCTGAACTCTGAAAAGTTAAAGTGCCAAAAAATACTATATTTTCAGATTATTTGAGCACTCTTCTATCAGAACACAAGGAGATTCTGACAGTGGTATGCAGGAATTTACAAACAGGAACTATTTTTAAATCAGCAAGATTTGAAACAATCAGATCAAACAAAATCTATTAGACCAGTTTTGCCAACTTTAAGAACACTACAGTAATAGGGTTCACTTTCAGAACAGATCAGAAAACATAAAACAATGGCAGCAAATATATAAATATTTCAGTCAAGCAAAAATTAAGGCAGTGCAGAAATCTTAAAAGTTAAAGTGCCTAAAATATACTTATCAGCGGGATATTTCCAGATTGTTTGAGAAGCACACTTCAGTCAGAACACAAGGAGATTTTAACAATGGTATGCAGGAATTTACAAACAGGGACTATTCTTAAAAAAGTAAACCTTAAAATAATCAGATAACAAAAAAGCTGTTCGACCAGTTTTGCGAACTTTAAGAACAGCACAGGTACTGCTGGGTTGATCAGTTTCAGAAGAGATGAAATAACAGCAAACAATGCCAGCAAATATATAGATATTTCAGTCAAGCAAAAAATAAGACAGTGCAGAACTCTGAAAAGATTAAGTGCCTAAAATATACTTATTGGCAGGATATTTCCAGATTGTTTGAGAAGCACACTTCAGTCTGAACACAATGAGATTCTAACAGTGGTATACAGGAATTTACAAACAGGGACTATTCTTAAATCAGAAAGCCTTGACATAATCAGATAACACAAAAGTTGTTCGACCAGATTTACCAAATTTAACAGCACTACAGGAATGGGGGGGGGGTCAGTTTCAGAACAGTTCAGAAAATAGGAAATAATGCCAACAAATATATAAATATTTCAGTCAAGCAAAAATTAAGAAAGTGCAGATCTCTGAAAAGTTAAAGTGCAAAAAGATATGCTTATCAGGGCTATATTTCCAGATTGTTTGAAAAGCAGTCTTCAGTCAGAAGAAACAAGATTCTAACAGTGGTACACAGGAATTTACAAACAGGGACTAGTTTTAAATCAGCAAGCCTTGAAACAATCAGATAACACAAAAGCTGTTAGATCAGTTTTACCAACGTTTTATCACACCACAGGTATGGGTGGGAAACCATTCCAGAACAGATCCGAAAACAGTAAAGAATGCCAGCAAATATATAAATATTTCTGTCAAGCAAAAATTAAGACAGAGCAAAACTCTGAAAAGTTAAAGTGCCAAAAATATACTTATCAGCGTTATATTTCCAGATTATTTGAGTAGCACTCTTCAGTCAGAAAGGAACGAGATTCTAACAGTGATATGCAGAAATTGACAAACAGGGACTACTTTTAAATCATCAAGCCTTGAAACAATCACATAAAACAAAAGCTATTACACCATTTTTACCAACTATAAGAACACCACAGTAATGAGGAGGGAGGGCAGTTTGAGAACAGATCAGAAAACAGAAAACAATGCCAACAAATATATAAATATTTCAGTCAAGCAAAAATTAAGGCAGTGTAGAACTCTGAAAAGTTAAAGTGCCTAAACTATTCTTATCGACGGTATATTTTCAGATTGTTTGAGATACACACTTCAGGCAGAACACAAGAAGAATCTAACAGTGGTATGCAGAAATTTACAAACAGGGACTATTTTTAAATCAGAATTCCTTGACATTATCAGATAATGCAAAAGCTATTAGACCAATTTTACAATATTTATGACTACCACAGGAATGGGGGGCAGTTTTGGAACAGATCAGAAAAAAGAAAACAATGCCAACAAATATATAAATATTTCAGTCAAGCAAAAATTAAGACAGTGCAGAACTCAGTAAAAGTTAATGTGCCAAAATATACACTTAGAGCTATATTTTCAGATTTTTTGAGAAGCAAGGATATTCTGACAGTGGCATGCAGTAATTTACAAAAAGGAACTATGTTTAAGTCAGCAAGACTTGAAACAATCAGATCAAACAAAAGCTATTAGACCAGTTTTACCAAGTTTAAGAACACCACAGTAATAAGGAGTCATTTTCAGAAGAGATCAGAAAAAAGAAAACAATTGCAGCAAATAAATATTTCATTCAAGCAAAAATTAAGACAGTGCAGAACTCTGAAAAGTTAAAAGTGCCAAAAATTATACTTATTGGCGCAGTATTTCCAGATTGTTTGAGTAGCACTCTTCAGTCAGAACGCAAAGAGATTCTATCAGTGGTATGCAGGAATTTAAAAACAGGGACTACTTTCAAATTAGCAAGCCTTAAAACAATCAAATAAAACAAAAGCTATTAGAGTAGTTTTACCAAGTATAGGAACACCACAGTAATAGTGGGTCAGTTTCAGAACAGATCAGAAAACAGAAAACAATGTCAGCAAATATATAAATATTTCAGTCATGCAAAAACTAAGACAGTGCAGAACTCTTTAAAGCTAAAGTGCCTAAAATAAACTTACCATCGGGATATTCCCAGATTGTTTGAGAAGCATACTTCAGTGAGAACATAAGGAGATTTGAACAGTGGTATGCAGAAATTTACAAAAAGGGACTATTCTTAAATAAGTAAGCCTTGGAATAATCAGATAGCCAAAAGCTGTTAGACCAGTTTTACCAAGTTTAAGAACACCACAGGAAAAGGGGGGTGACCAGTTTCAGAAGAGATCAGAAAACAGAAAACAATGCTAGCAAATATATAAATATTTCAGTCAAGCAAAAATTAAGACAGTGCAGAACTCTGAAAAATTAAAGTGCCAAAAATTGCACTTCTCAGTGCTGCATTTCCAGACTGTTTTAGAAGCACTCTTCAGTCAGAACACAAGGTGATTCTAACTGTGGTATGCAGGAATTTACAAACAGGGACTATTTTTGAACCAGCAAGCCTTGAAACAATCAGATACAAAAAGCTATTAGACTAGTTGTACATTGTTAACAACACCACAGAAATAAGGCAGGGGAGCAGTTTCAGAACAGCTCAGAAAAAAGAAAACAATTCCAGCAAATATATAAACAATTCAGTTAAGCAAAAATTAAGAGAGTGCAGAACTCTGAAAAGTTAAAGTGCTAAACAATATACTTATCAGTGCAGTATTTCCAGATTGTTTGAGTAGCACTCTTCAGTCAGAACACAATGAGATTCTAACAGTGGTATGCATAAATTTGCAAACATGGACTACTTTTAAATCAGCAAGCCTTGAAACAATCAGATAACACAAAAGCTGGTGGAACAGTTTTACCAACTTTTTAGAACACCACAGGTATGGGGGGATCCGCTCCAGAACAGATCAGAAAAGATTGTTTGAGAAGCACTCTTCTGTCAGAACACATGGAGATTCTAATGGTGGTATGCAGGAATTTACAAACAGTGACAATTTTTAAACCATCAAGCCTTGAAACAATCACATAAAACAAAAGCTATTACACCATTTTTACCAACTATAAGAACACCACAGTAGAGGAGGGAGGGCAGTTTCAGAACAGATCAGAAAACAGAAATCAATGACAACAAATATATAAATATTTCAGTCAAGCAAAAATGAAGACAGTGCAGAACTCTGAAAAGGTAAAGTGCCTAAACTATTCTTATCGGCTGTATATTTTCAGATTGTTTGAGATACACACTTCAGGCAGAACACAAGGAGAATCTAACAGTGGTATGCAGGAATTTACAAACAGGGACTATTTTTGATCAGAAAACCTAGACATAATCAGACGCAAACATTGTTAGACAAGTTTTACAATATTTAAGACTACCACAGGAATGGGGTGGGGGAGTTTCAGAACAGATCAGAAAAAAGAAAACAATGCCAACAAATATATAAATATTTCACTCAAGCAAAAATTAAAACAGTGCAGAACATTGAAAAGTTAAAGTGCCAAAAAATATAATTATTGGCGCAGTATTCCAGATTGTTTTAGTAGCACTCTTCAGTCAGAACACAAAGACATTCTAACAGTGGTATGCTGAAATTTAAAAACAACTACTACTTTTAAATCAGCAAGCCTTGAAACTATCAGATAAAACAAAAGCTATTAGACCAGTTTTACCACCTTTAAGAAAACCACAGTAACAGGGGGTCAGTTTCAGAAACAGATCAGAAACAGAACACAATGACAGCAAATATACAAATATTTCAGTCATGCAAAAATTAAGACAGTGCAGAATTCTTAAAAGAAAAAGTGCCTAAAATAAACTTATCAGCGGGATATTTCCATATTATTTGAGAAGCACACTTCAGTCAGAACACAAAAAGATTTTAACAATGGTATGCAGGAATTTACAAAGAGGGACTATTCTTAAATAAGTAAGCCTTGAAATAATCAGATAATTAAAAGCTGTTAAACCAGTTTTACCAACTTTAAGAACACCACAGGAAAAGGGGGGTGACCAGTTTCAGAAGAGATCAGAAAACAGAAAATAATGCTAGTAAATATATAACTATTTCAGTCAAGCAGAAATTAAGACAGTGCAGATCTCTGAAAAGTTACAGTGCCAAACAAAATATTTATCAGTGATATATTTCCAGATTATTTGAGAAGCACTCTTCAGTCAGAACACAAGGAGAGTCAACCAGTGGTATGCAGGAATTAAGAAATGTGGACCATTTTATAATTAGCAAGACTTGAAACAATCATATAAGACAAAATATGTTAGACCAGTTTTACCACCTTTAAGAACACCACAGGAAATCGGGGGTAACCAGTTTCAGAACCATCAAAAAACAGAAAACAATGCCAGCAAATATAGAAATATTTCAGTCAAGCAAATATTAAGATAGTGCAGAACTCAGTGAAAGTTAAAGTGACAAAAAATATGCTTAGAGCTATATGTCCAGATTGTTTTAGGCACACTCTTCTGCAGGACACAAGGAAATTCTAACAGTGGTATGCAGTAATTTACAAATAGGAACTATTTTTAAATCAGCAAGACTTGAAATAATCAGATCAAACAAAAGCGATTGGACCAGTTTTAACACATTTAAGAACACCACAGTAATAGGGGGTCATTTTCAGAACAGATCAGAAAACAGAAATCAATGGCAGCAAATATATAAATATTTTAGTCAAGCAAAATTTAAGACAGTGCAGAACTCTGAAAAGTTAAAGTGTCAAAAAATGTACTTATCGGCGCAGTGTTTCCAAATTGTTTGAGTAGTACTCTTCAGTCAGAACGCAAAGAGATTCTAACAGTGGTATGCAGGAAGTTAAAAACAGGGAAAATTTTTAAATCATTAAGCCTTGAAACAATCACATAAAACAAAAGCTATTACACCAGTTTTACCAACTATAAGAACACCACAGTAATGAAAAGGGAGGGCAGTTTCAGAACAGATCAGAAAACAGAAAACAATGCCAACAAATATATAAATATTTCAAAGAAGCACTTTTAAAAATTACTACAAAACTTTGTAATTTAAAGAAGTATGGAAAGGAAATAAAATGAAATAATCAATCCGAAGCAGAACTGCTGTTTAGCGCTTTCATTCCTTTATTGCTGTAGGAACTTCATCAGAACTGAAAACAACTGACAAGAACTTGCTTAAATACTATGCCAACAATAAAATTTAAATTAAAACATGATGTCATAGGAAAAACAACTTAAACCTGTAAAACAGGATATGTTAAATATCAGCTTGTGAGAACTAGCTATTGACAGCAAATAGGCAGTGGAATCATGCTGGGAGCAGAGCAATGTAAACAATTCTATGTAAAAAACTAGCCATTGCCACAATTGTAGGTTCAAGTGTTTTAAAACTATCAAAATCTATATATATATGTTAAATATCAACTTAATGAGGTACCTGTCTGTTATGAAAACAGTGAAAAAATAAAAAATAACATCTTAAGAAATGTAGACCAATAACAAAAAGATTAAAAGATTATGCTGCAGTGTACCAATAATATGTATACATGACTTGTGTGCTGTTAAGTAAAATCTTCTTAAAAACTCTACCAGTATAATGTGGCACTCTCTTTGTAGGATGCTATGTCCAAAATACTGCCATGAGAAGTCTAAACCTGAGAATTCTAATTAGACCAGCGCAGTGCACATTTCACATTTAGGTTTTCATTTAGTCCAGGCGGTGTTTCAGAGTTTAACAAAAGTTGCCACCGCAGTTCTTTAAGTTCCAATAAGGTCTCACAGTCCCCAAAGAATTGTTTTATTTGCTCTAACACAATAAACTTAAAGCCAGAAAAATTTGGGCAGGCAGAACTGTGTTTGCCAAGCGCGTTGCTGAAGTCCGACTTTCTGATAGCTGAAAGATGTTCCTTGACTCTGTCCGACAATCTCCTGATGGTTTTCCCTATGTAACAGGCCGGGCATGAGCTGCAAGTAGCAGCATATACTACAAACATCGAGTGACAGTCAAAGTGATCTTTAAAAGTTATAGTGAGGTTGCAATGCTTGAAGGTGAAGTTCGTGCCTGTCCATAAGTGTGGACAGACTATGCATTGATCACAAGTGAACATGCCTCTAGGTACTGACTCTGAATTAGGTTGGAAGTAAAAATACGGTTTATCTTTTTCAAAAGACATCTTGAGTGTCTGGGTTCTTTTGTATGTGAACACTGGTTGGTGTCCCAAAACTGATCTTAAGTCTTTGTTTGCTTCTATAATGTTCCAGTTTTTTTGTATGACTGTCCTGATGGTCTGCATATCCCTGCTAATCGGCAGGGGATAACTACAATTCCTGTCCATGGAATCTGTACTAATGTTATTGTTCTTGGGAGTAAAACCATGTTTCAAAATTGGTTTGTGCCTAATATGTCTCTGTTCTGCAACTTCGTAGAGAATTTCAGTGACAAGTTGCTTCGGGTAATGTTTACTTTCAAACATGAGTGCCAAAAATTTACATTCTCTTACAAAAGTGTCATCTTCAGAAATAATCCTGGAAAGTCGGATAAATTGTCCTCTAACCACGTTTCGTTTCATAAAAAATGGGTGCTGGCTGTGAAAGTCAAGGAAATTGTTTCTGTAGGTATCTTTACGGTATACATTGGAGCTGAGAGTGGATCTCGGTTGTGTTATAGTTATCTCAGTATCCAGGAAATTGATTTTGGAACCGCAACCAGCAGTTACAAAATCTAGGAAGGGTAGACTGTTATTTAATTCCTGTATGAAAGTGTCAAGTTCAGTTCTAGGACCTTCCCAAAGAAAAAAAACATCGTCAATGTATCGTCTGTAAAGATGCACTTTACTAAACTGATTTAGTTTAGTAAGAGTCTCTGCTTCCCATGTACTAAGTACTAAATTAGTAAGAGTCTCTGCTTCCCATGTACTAAGTACTAAATTCGCAAAGGCAGGGGCCATTTTTGACCCCATCGCCACTCCTTTTAGTTGTCAAGCAAAAATTAAGACAGTGTAGAACTCTGAAAAGTTAAAGTGCCAAAAAATATATGTATCAGAGCTGTATTTCAAGATTGTTTGGAAAGCAGTCTTCAGTCAGAATACAAGGAGATTCTAACAGTGGTATGCAGGAATTTAAAAACAGGCACTATTTTTAAATTAGCAAGATTTGAAACAATCAGATAAAACAAAAGCTGTTAGACTGGTTGAACGAACTTTAAAAATACCCAGTTTCAGAACAGATCAGAGAACAGAAAACAATGCCAGCAAATATATAATTTTTTCAGTCAAGTTAAAATTAGGACAGTGCGGAACTCTGAAAAGTTAAAGTGCCAAAAAATATACTTATCAGGTCTATATTTCCGGATTGTTTGAGAAGCAATTTGCAGTCAGAAGACAAGGAGATTCTATCAGTGGTATGTCTGAATTTACACACAGGAACTATTTTTAAATCAGAAATCCATACAACGGTCACATAACACAAAAACAGTTAGACCAGTTTTGTCAACTTTAAGAAAACCACAGGAATAGAGGGGGGACCAGTTTCAGAACAGATCAGAAAAGAGAAAATAATGCAAACAAATATATAAAATTTTCTGTCAAGGAAAAAGTAAGACAGTGCAGAACTCTGAAAAGTTAACATGCCAAAAATATACTTATCAACGCAATGTTTCTAGATTGTTTGAGAAGCACTCTTCTGTCAGACAACAAGGTGATTCTAACAGTGGTATGCAGGAATTTAAAAACAGGGTCTATTTTTAAATCATCATGCCTTGAAACTATCAGAATAAACAAAAGCTATTGGACCAGTTTTAACAACTTTAAGAACACGATAGTAATGAGGAGGGAGGGCAGTTTCAGAACAGATCACAAAACCAAAAACAATGCCAACAAATATATAAATATTTCAGTCAAGCAAAAATTAAGACAGTGCACAACTGTGAAAAGTTAAAGTGCCTAAAATAATCTTATAGGTGGGATATTTCCAGATTGTTTGAGAGGCAGACTTCAGTCAGAACACAAGGAGATTCTAACAGTGGTATGCAGGAATTTACAAAGAGGTACTATTCTTAAAAGCGTAATCCTTGAAATAATCAGATAACCAAGAGATGTTAGACCAGTTTTACCAACTTTAAGAACACCACAGGAAAAGGGGGGTGACCAGTTTCAGAAGAGATCAGAAAACAGAAAACAATGCTAGCAAATATATAAATATTTCAGTCAAGCATAAATTTAATTCAGTGCAGAACTCTAAAAAGTTAACTTCCCAAAAATATACTTATCAGTTTTATACTTCCAGGTTGTTTGAGAAGCAGACTTCAGTAAGAAAACAAGGAGATTATAATAGTGGAATGCAGGAATTTACAAACAAGAACTATTTTTAAATCAGCAAGCCTTGAAATAATCAGATAACACAAAATCTGTTAGACCAGTTATACCATCTTCTAGAGCATCACAGTAATGGATGGGTGACCAATTTTAGAACAAATCATAAAACAGAAAATAATGCCTGCAAATATATATCTATTTCAGTCAAGCAAAAATTAAGGCAGTGCAGAACTCTGAAAAGTTAAAGTGCCACAAAATGTACTTATCAGCAATATATTTCCATATTATTTGAGACACACTCTTCAGTCAGAACACAATTAGAGTCGAACAGTGGTATGCAGGAATTAAGAAACAGGGTCTATTTTTAAATCAGTAAGACTTGAAACAATCATATAACACATAAGATGTTAGACTAGATTTACCAACGTTAAGAACACCACAGGAATCGGGAGGGGAGGGTAACCAGTTTCAGAACAGGTTAAAAAAACAGAAAACAATGCCAGCAAATATAGAAATATTTCAGTCAAGCCAAAATTAAGATAGTGAAGTACTCTGAAAAGTTAAAGTGCCACAAAATGTATTTAGAGCTATATTTCTAGATTGTTTGAGAAGTACTCTTCTGACAGAATACAAGGAGATTCTGACAGTGTTATGCATGAATTTACAAAGAAGAACTATTTTAAAATCAGCAAGACTTGAAACAACCAAATCAAACAAAAGCTATTAGACCCGTTTTACCAATTTTAAGAACACCACAGTAATATGTAGTCAGTTTCAGAACAGATTACAAAACAGATAACAATGGCAGCAAATATATAAATATTTCAGTCAAGCAAAAATTAAGAAAGAGCAAAACTCATAAAAGTTAAAGTGCCTAAAATATACTTATCGGCGGCATATTTCCAGATTGTTTGAGAAGCATACTTCAGGCAGAACACAAGGAGAGTCTAACAGTGGCACGCAAGAATTTACAAACAGGTACTATTTTTAAATCAGAAAGCCTTGACATAATCAGATAACACAAAGGCTGTTAGACCAGTTTTACCAAATTTAGGAGCACCACAGGAATGGGGGGGGGGGGTGCAGTTTCAAAACAGATTAGAAAAAAATAAAACAATGCCAACAACTATATAAATATTTCAGTCATGCAAAAATTCAGAAAGTGCAGAACTCTGAAAAGTTAAAGTGCCAAAAAAATATACTTATCAGTTCTATATTTCCAGGTTATTTGAGAAGCACTCTTCAGTCAGAAGACAAGGAGCTTGTAACAGTGGTATGCAGGAATTTACAAACAGGGACTATTTTTAAATCAGCAATCCTTAAAACAATCACATAACATGAACTCTAGTAGATCAGTTTTACCACCTTTAAGAACACCACAGGAATTGGGGGGGGGGGGGTATCCAGTTTCAGAAAAGGTGAAAAAAAAACAGAAAACAATGCCAGCAAATATAGAAATATTTCAGTCAAGCAAAAATTAAGACAGTGCAGAACTCTGAAATGTTAGTGTCACAAAATGTACTTATCAGCGCTATATTTCCAAATTGTTTGAGAAGCACTATTCAGTCAGAACACAAGGAGATTCTAGCAGTGGTATGCAGGAATTTACAAACACAAACTATTTTTAAATCAGCAAGACTTGAAACAATTAGATGAAACAAAAGCTATTAGACTAGTTTTACTAGCTCTAAGAACACCACAGTAATAGGTGGTCAGTTTCAGAACAGATTAGAAAACAGAAAACAATGGCACCAAATATATAAATATTTCAGTCAAGCAAAAATTAAGAAAGAGCAGAACTCTTAAAAGGTAACGTGCTAAAATATACTTATTGACAGCATATTTCCATACTGTTTGAGAAGCACACTTCAGTCAGAACACAAAGAGATTCTAACAGTGGTATGCAGGAATTTACAAATAGGGACTATTCTTAAATTAGTAAGCCTTAAAATAATCAGATAACACAAAAGCTGTTAGACCAGTTTTACCAACTTTAAGATCACCACAGGAATGGGAAGGGGGGAGTGACCAGTTTCAGAAGAGATCAGAAAACAGAAAAAAATGCCAGCAAATATATAAATATTTCAGTAAAGCAAAAATTAAAACAGTGCAGAACACTGAAAAGTTAAAGGGGCAGAAAATGTGCTTATCAGCGCTATATTTCCAAATTGTTTGAGAAGCACTATTCAGTCAGAACACAAGGAGATTCTAGCAGTGGTATGCAGGGATTTACAAACAGGGACTATTTTTAAATCAGCAAGACTTGAAACAATAATATAACACAAAATATGTTAGACCACTTTTACCAACTTTAAGAACACCACAGGAATTGGGGATTACCATTTTCAGAACAGTAAAAAAATAGAAAACAATGCCAGCAAATATAGAAATATTTCAGCAAATGAAAAATTAACACAGTGCAAAACTCAGAAAAGTTAAAGTGCCAAAAAAAAAATACTCAGAGCTATATTTCCAGATTCTGTGAGCACTCTTCTGTCAGAACACAAGGAGATTCTGACAGTGGTATGCAGGAATTTACAAACAGGAACTATTTTTGAATCAGCAAGATTTGAAACAATCAGATCAAACAAAATCTATTAGACCAGTTTTGCCAACTTTAAGAACACCACAGTAATAGGGGTCACTTATAGAACAGATAAGAAAACAGAAAACAATGGCAGCAAATATATAAATATTTCAATCAAGCAAAAATTAAGACAGTGCAGAACTCTGAAAAGATTAAGTGCCTAAAATATACTTATTGGCAGGATATTTCCAGATTGTTTGAGAAGCACACTTCAGTCTGAACACAAGGAGATTCTAACTGTGGTATACAGGAATTTACAAACAGGGACTATTCTTAAATCAGAAAGCCTTGACATAATCAGATAACACAAAAGTTGTTCGACCAGTTTTACCAAATTAAACAGCACCACAGGAATGGGGGGGGGCAGTTTCAGAACAGTTCAGAAAATAGGAAATAATGCCAACAAATATATAAATATTTCAGTCAAGCAAAAATTAAGAAAGTGCAGATCTCTAAAAAGTTAAAGCGCAAAAAAATACATATCAGTGCTATATTTCCAGATTGTTTGAAAATCAGTCTTCAGTCAAAAGAAACGAGATTCTAACAATGGTATGCAGGAATTTACAAACAGGGACTATTTTTAAATTAGCAAGACTTGTAACAATCAGATAACAGAAAAGATGTTAGACTAGTTATACGAACATTAAAAATACCACAGGAATATTGGGGGTAACCAGTTTCAGAACAGATCATAAAACAGAAAACAATTCCAGCAAATACATAAATATTTCAGTCAAGGTAAAATTAGCACAGTGCAGAACTCAGAAAACTTAATGTGCCAAAAAATATACTTATCAGTGCTATATTTTTAGATTGTTTGAGAAGCACTCTGCAGTTAGTAGATAAGGAGATTCTAATAGTGATATGCCAAAATTTACACACACGAACAATTTTTAAATCAGCAATCCTTAAAACAATCACATAACACAAAAGCTGTTAGACCAGTTTTGCCATCCTTTAGAACACCAAAGGAATAAGGGGGACCAGTTTCAGAACAGATCAGAAAAAAGAAACAATGCCAGCAAAAATATAAATATTTCAGTCAAGAAAAAATTAAGACAGTGCAGAACGCTGAAAAGGTAAAGTGACAAAAAATATACTTATCAGCTCTATATTTCCAGGTTGTTTGAGAAACACTCTTCAGTCAGAAGACAAGGAGATTGTAACAGTGGTATGCAGGAATTTACAAAAAGGGACTACTTTTAAATCAGCAAGCCTTGAAACAATCAGATAACACAAAAGCTGTTAGATCAGTTTTACCAACTTTTTATAACACCACAGGTATGGTGGGAACCCATTCCAGAACAGATCAGAAAACAGAAAAGAATGCCAACAAATATATAAATATTTCAAGCAAGAATGAAGACAGAGCAAAACTGTGAAAAGTTAAAGTGCCAAAAAATATACTTATCAGCGGGATATTTCCAGATTGCTTGAGAAGCACTCTTCTGTCAGAACACAAGTAGATTCTAACAGTGGTATGCAGGGATTTACAAACAGGGACAAATTTTAAATCATCAAGCCTTGAAACAATCACATAAAACAAAAGCTATTACACCAGTTTTACCAACTATAAGAACACCACAGTAATGAGGAGGGAGGGAAGTTTCAGAACAGATCAGAAAACAGAAACCATTGCCAACAAATATATAAATATTTCAGTCAAGCAAAAATGAAGACAGTGCTGAACTCTGAAAAGATAAAGTGCCAAAAATATTCTTATTGGCGGTATATTTTCAGATTGTTTGAGAAGGACACTTCAGGCAGAACACAAGGAAAATCTAACAGTGGTATGCAGTAATTTACAAACAGGGACTATTTTTAAATCAGAAAGCCTTGGCATAATCAGATAACATAAAAAGCTGTTAGACCAGTTTTACAATATTTATGACTACCACAGGAATGGGGTGGCAGTTTCAGAACAGATCAGAAAAAATAAATCAATGCCAACAAATATATAAATATTTCAGACAAGCAAAAATTAAGACAGTCCAGAACTCTGAAAAGTAAAAGTGCAAAAAAATATGTATCAGAGCTATATTTCCAGATTGTTTAAAAAACAGTCTTCGGTCAGAATACAAGGATATTCTAACAGTGGTATGCAGGAATGTAAAAACAGGGACTATTTTTTAAATTAGCAAGACTTGAAACAATCAGTTAGCACAAAAGCTATTCCACTAGTTATATGAGCTTTAAAAATACCAAAGGATTATTGGGAGTAACCAGTTTCAGAACAGATCAGAAAACAGAAAACAATGCCAGCAAATATATAAATATTTCAGTCAAGGTAAAATTAGGACAGTGCTGAACTCTGAAAAGTTAAAGTGCCAAAAAAAATTCTTATCGGTGCTATATTTCAGGATTGATTGAAAAGTACTCTGCAGTTAGAAGACAAGGAGATTCTATCAGTGGTATGCCAGAATTTACATACAAGAAATATTTTTTAAACCAGCAATCCTTAAAACGAAAACATAGCACAAAAGCTGTTAGACCAGTTTTGCCAACTTTAAGAACACCACAGGAATAGGGGGGACGAGTTTCAGAACAGATCAGAAAAGAGAAAACAATGCCAATAAATATCTAAATATTTCTGTCAAGGAAAGATTAAGACAGTGCAAAACTCTGAAAAGTTAAAGTGCCAAAAAATATACTTATCGGCACATTATTTCCAAATTGTTTGAGTAGCACTCTTCAGTCAGAACACAAACAGATACTAACAGTGGTATGCTGGAATTTACAAAAAGAGACTACTTTTAAATCAGCAAGTATTGAAACAATCAGATGAAACAAAAGCTATTAGACCAGTTTTACCAACTTTAAGACACCGCAATAATAGGGGGTCAGTTTCAGAAACAGATCAGAAAACAGAACACAATACCAGCAAATATACAAATATTTCAGTCATGCAAAAATTAAGACAGTGCAGAACTCTTAAAAGTAAAAGTGCCTAAAATAAACTTATCGGTGGGATATTTCCATATTGTTTGAGTAGCACACTTCAGTCGGAACACAAGGAGATTCGAACAGTGGTATGCAGGAATTTACAAAGAGGGACTATTCTTAAATAAGTAAGCCTTGAAATAATCAGATAATGAAAAGCTGTTAGACCAGTTTTACCAACTTTAAGAAAACCACAGGAAAAAGGGGGGGGGTGACCAGTTTCAGAAGAGATCAGAAAACAATGCTAACAAATATATAACTATTTCAGTCAAGCAAAAATTAAGACAGTGCAGAACTCTGAAAAGTTAAACTGTCAAACAATATACTTATCAGTGCTATATTTCTAGATTATTTAAGAAGTACTCTTTAGTCAGAACACAAGGAGAGTCAAACAGTGGTATGCAGGAACTAAGAACAAGGGACTATTCTTAAATTAGCAAGACTTGAAACAATCATATAACAAAAAAGATGTTAGACCAGTTTTCCAACTTTAAGAACACCACAGGAAATTGGGGGTAACCTGTTTCAGAACTGGTAAAAAAAAAGAAAACAATGCCAGCAAATATAGAAATATTTCAGTCAAGCAAAATTAAGACAGTGCAGAACTCAGTAAAAGTCAAAGTGCCAAAAAATATACTTAGAGCTATATTTCCAGATTGTTTGAGAAGCACTTTTCTGTCAGAACACAAGCAGATTGTGACAGTGGTATGCAATAATTTACAAACAGGAACTATTTTTAAATCAGCAAGACTTGAAACAATCAGATTAAACAAAAGCTATTAGACTAGTTTTATCAAGTTTAAGAACACTGCAGTAATAGGGGGTCACTTTCAGAACATATCAGAAAACAGAAATCAATGGCAGCAAATATATAAATATTTCAGTCAAGCAAAAATTAAGACAGGGCAAAACTCTGAAAAGTTAAAGTGCCAAAAAACATACTTATCGATGCAGTCTTTCCAGATTGTTTGAGTAGCACTCTTCAGTAAGAACACAAAGAGATTCTAACTGTGGTATGCAGGGATTTACAAACAGGGACAATTTTTAAATCATCAAGCTTTGAAACAATCACATAAAACAAAAGCTATTACACCAGTTTTACCAAGTATAAGAACACTACAGTAATGAGGAGGGAGGGCATTTTCAGAACGGATCAGAAAACAGAAAACAATGCCAGCAAATATATAAATATTTCAGTCAAGGTAAAATTAGAACAGTGCGGAACTCTGAAAAGTTAAAGTGCCAAAAAATATACTTATCAGTGCTATATTTCCAGATTGTTTGAGAAGCACTCTGCAGTCAGAAGACAAAGAGATTCTATCAGTGGTATGCCAGAATTTACACACAGGAACTATTTTTGAATCAGCAATCCTTAAAATGATCATATAACACAAAAGCTGTTAGACCAGTTTTGCCAACTTTAAGAACACCACAGGAATAGGGTGTACCAGTTTCAGAACAGATCAAAAAAGAGAAAACAATGCCAAAAAATATATAAATATTTCAGTCAAGCAAAATTTAAGAAAGTGCAGATCTCTGAAAAGTTAAAGTACAAAAGAAAATACTTATCAGTGTTATATTTTCCTGATTGTTTGAAAATCAGGCTTCAGTCAGAAGAAACGAGATTCTAACAGTGGTATGCAGGAATTTACAAACAGGGACTATTTTTAAATTAGCAAGACTTGTAACAATCAGATAACAGAAAAGATGTTAGACTAGTTATACGAACATTATATACCACAGGAATATTGGGGGTAACCAGTTTCAGAACAGATCAGAAAACAATTCCAGCAAATACATAAATATTTCAGTCAAGGTAAAATTAGCACAGTATGGAACTCAGAAAAGTTAATGTGCCAAAAATATACTTATCAGTGCTATATTTTTAGATTGTTTGAGAAGCACTCTGCAGTTAGTAGATAAGGAGATTCTAACAATAATATGCCAAAATTTACACACAGGAACAATTTTTAAATTAGCAATCCTTAAAACAATCACATAACGCAAAAGCTGTTAGACCAGTTTTGCCATCCTTTAGAACACCAAAGGAATAAGAGGGACTAGTTTTAGATCAGAAAAAAGAAGCAATGCCAGCAAAAATATAAATATTTCAGTCAAGGAAAATTTAAGACAGTGCAGAACTCTGAAAAGGTAAAGTGACAAAAATATACTTATCAGCTCTATATTACCAGGTTGTTTGAGAAACACTCTTCAGTCAGAAGACAAGGAGATTGTAACAGTGGTATGCAGGAATTCAAAAACAGGGACTACTTTTAAATCAGCAAGCCTTGAAACAATCAGATAACACAAAAGCTGTTAGATCAGTTTTACCAACTTTTTATAAAACCACAGCTATGGCGGGAACCCATTCCAGAACAGATCAGAAAACAGAAAAGAATGCCAACAAATATATAAATATTTCAAGCAAAAATTAAAACAGAGCAAAACTGTGAAAAGTTAAAGTGCCAAAAAATATACTTATCAGCGTTACATTTCCAGATTGTTTGAGAAGCACTCTTCTGTGAGAGCACAAGTAGATTCTAACAGTGGTATGCAGGAGGGAGGGAAGTTTCAGAACAGATCAGAAAACAGAAACCATTGCCAACAAATATATAAATATTTCAGTCAAGCAAAAATGAAGACAGTGCTAAACTATGAAAAGATAAAGTGCCAAAAATATTCTTATTGGCGGTATATTTTCAGATTGTTTGAGAAGCACACTTCAGGCAGAACGCAAAGAGATTCTATCAGTCGTATGCAGGAATTTAGAAACAGGGACTACTTTCAAATTAGCAAGCCTTAAAACAATCAAATAAAACAAAAGCTATTAGAGTAGTTTTACCAAGTATAGGAACACCACAGTAATAGCGGGTCAGTTTCAGAACAGATCAGAAAGCAGAAAACAATGTCAGCAAATATATAAATATTTCAGTAATGCAAAAACTAAGACAGTGCAGAACTCTTTAAAATTAAAGTGCCTGAAGTAAACTTACCAGCGGGATATTCCCAGATTGTTTGAGAAGCACACTTCAGTCAGAACATAAGAAGATTAGAACAGTGGTATGCAGGAATTTACAAAGCGGGACTATTCTTAAATAAGTGAGCCTTGGAATAATCAGATAGCCAAAACTATTAGACCAGTTTTACCAAGTTTAAGAACACCATAGGAAAAGGAGGGTGACCAGTTTCAGAAGAGATCAGAAAACAGAAAACAATGCTAGCAAATATATAAATATTTCAGTCAAGCAAAAATTAAGACAGTGCAGAACTCAGAAAAGTTAAAGTGCCAAAAAAAATACTCAGAGCTATATTTCCGGATTCTGTGAGCACTCTTCTGTCAGAACACAAGGAGATTCTGACAGTATTATGCAGGAATTTACAAACAGGAACTATTTTTAAATCAGCAAGATTTGAAACAATCAGATCAAACAAAATCTATTAGACCAGTTTTGCCAACTTTAGGAACACCACAGTAATAGGGGTCACTTTCAGAACAGATCAGAAAACAGAGAACAATGGCAGCAAATATATAAATATTTCAGTCAAGCAAAAATTAAGACAGTGCAGAAATCTTAAAAGTTAAAATATACTTATCAGCGGGATATTTCCAGATTCATTGAGAAGCACACTTCAGTCAGAATACAAGGAGATCTTAACAATGGTATGCAGGAATTTACAAACAGAGACTATTCTTAAATCAGTAAGCCTTAAAATAATCAGATAACACAAAAGCTGTTCGACCAGTTTTGCCAACTTTAAGAACAGCACAGGAACTGCTGGGTTGACCAGTTTCAGAAGAGATAAAAAAACAGAAAACACTGCCAGCAAATATATAGATATTTCAGTCAAGCAAAAATTAAGACAGTGCAGAACTCTGAAAAGATTAAGTGTCTAAAATATACTTATTGGCAGGATATTTCCAGATTGTTTGAGAAGCACACTTCAGTCTGAACACAGGGAGATTCTAACAGTGGTATACAGGAATTTACAAACAGGGACTATTCTTAAACCAGAAAGCCTTGACATAATCAGATAACACAAAAGTTGTTTGACCAGTTTTACCAAATTTAACAGCACCACAGGAATGAGGGGGCAGTTTCAGAACAGTTCAGAAAATAGGAAATAATGCCAACAAATATATAAATATTTCAATCAAGCAAAAATTAAGAAAGTGCAGATCTCTAAAAAGTTAAAGTACAAAAAAAAATACTATTCAGTGCTAAATTTCCAGATTGTTTGAAAATCATTCTTCAGTCAGAAGAAACGAGATTCTAACAGTGGTATGCTGGAATTTACAAACAGGGACTATTTTTAAATTAGCAAGACATGTAACAATCAGATAACAGAAAAGACATTAGACTAGTTATACGTACATTAAAAATACCACAGGAATATTGGGGGTAACCAGTTTCAGAACAGATCAGAAAACAGAAAACAATTCCAGCAAATACATAAACATTTCAGTCAAGGTAAAATTAGCACAGTGCGGAACTCGGAAAAGTTAATATGCCAAAAATATACTTATCAGTGCTATATTTTTAGATTGTTTGAGAAGCACTCTGCAGTTAGTAGATAAGGAGATTCTAACAGTGATATGCAAAAATTTACACACAGGAACAATTTTTAAATCAGCAATCCTTAATACAATCACATAACACAAAAGCTGTTAGACCAGTTTTGCCATCCTTTAGAACACCAAAGGAATAAGGGGGACCAGTTTCAGAACAGATCAGAAAAAAGAAACAATGCCAGCAAAAATATAAATATTTCAGTCAAGGAAAAATTAAGACAGTGCAGAACTCTGAAAAGGTAAAGTGACAAAAAATATACTTATCAGCTCTATATTTCCAGGTTCTTTGAGAAACACTCTTCAGTCAGAAGAAAAGGAGATTGTAACAGTGGTATGCAGGAATTTACAAACAGGGACTACTTTTAAATCAGCAAGCCTTGAAACAATCAGATAACACAAAAGCTGTTAGATCAGTTTTACCAACTTTTTATAACACCACATGCCTTTTAATTGAACCTATGTCAGAATTTACACACAGGAACTATTTTTAAATCAGCAATCCTTAAAACATTCATATAACACAGAAGCAGTTAGACCAGTTTTTCCAACTTTAAGAAAACCACAAGAATAGGGTAGGGACCAGTTTCAGAGCAGATCAGAAAAGATAAAATAATGCCAACAAATATATAAAATTTTCTGTCAAGGAAAAAGTAAGACAGTGCACAACTCTGAAAAGTTAAAGTGCCAAACAATATACTTATCAGCACTATATTTCCAGATTATTTGAGAAGCACTCTTTAGACAGAACACAAGGAGAGTCAAACAGTGGTATGCAGGAATTAAGAAAGAAGGACTATTCTTAAATTAGCAAGACTTGAAACAATCATATAACACAAAAGATGTTAGAGCAGTTTTCCAACTTTAAGAACACCACAGGAAATCGGGGGTAACATGTTTCAGAACTGGTCAAAAAAAAAAAGAAAACAATGCCAGCAAATATAGAAATATTTCAGTCAAGCAAAAATCAAGACAGTGCAGAACTCAGTAAAAGTTAAACTGCCAAAAAATATAATTAGAGCTATAATTCCAGATTTTTTGAGAAGCACTCTTCTGTCAGAACACAAGGAGATTCTGACAGTGGTATACAGTAATTTACAAACAGGAACTATTTTTAAATCAGCAAGTTTTGAAACAATCAGATCAAACAAAAGCTATTAGACAAGTTCTACCAAGTTTTAAGAACACCACAGTAATAGGGGGTCACTTTCAGAACATATCAGAAAACAGAAAACAATGGCAGCAAATATATAAATATTTCAGTCAAGCAAAAATTAAGACATTGCAGAACTCTGAAAAGTTAAAGTTCCAAAAAATGTACTTCTCAGCTCTATATTTCCAGATTGTTTCAGAAGCACTCTTCAGTCAGAACACAAAGATATTCTAACAGTGGTATGCAGGAATTTACAAACAGGGACTATTTTTGAATCAGCAAGCCTTGAAACAATCAGATAACACAAAAAGTTGTTAGACTACTTGCACAATGTTAACAACACCACAACAGTAGAGCAGGGGAGCAGTTTCAGAACCACTCAGAAAAAAGAAAACAATTCCAGCAAATATATAAACATTTAAGTTAAGCAAACATTAAGAGAGTGTAGAACTCTAAAAAGTATAATTGCCAAAAAAATACTTATCAGTGCAGTATTTCCAGATTGTTTGATTAGCACTCTTCTGTCAGAACACAATGCGATTCTAACAGTGATATGCAGAAATTGACAAACAAGGACTACTTTTAAATCAGCAAGCCTTTAAACAATCAGATAACACAAAAACTGGTAGATCAGTTTTACCAACTTTTTAGAACACCAGAGGTATGGGGGGAACCCATTCCAGAACAGATCAGAAAACAGAAAAGAATACCAGCAAATATATAAATATTTCTGTCAAGCAAAAATTAAGACAGAGCAAAACTCTGAAAAGTTAAAGTGCCAAAAATATACTTATCATTGTTATATTTCCAGATTATTTGAGTAGCACTCTTCAGTCAGAAAGTAAAGAGATTCTAACAGTGGTATGCAGGAATTTACAAACAGGGACAATTTTTAAATCATCAAGCCTTGAAACAATCACATAAAACAAAAGCTATTACATCAGTTTTACCAACTATAAGAACACCACAGTAATGAGTAGGGAGGGCAGTTTGAGAACAGATCAGAAAACAGAAAACAATGCCAACAAATATATAAGTATTTCAGTCAAGCAAAAATTAAGGCAGTGTAGAACTCTGAAAAGTTAAAGTGCCTATACTATTCTTATCGGCGGTATATTTTCAGTTTGTTTGAGATACACACTTCAGGCAGAACACAAGGAGAATCTAACAGTGGAATGCAGGAATTTACAAACAGGGACTATTTTTAAATCAGAATGCCCTGACATTATCAGATAACGCAAAAATTGTTAGACCAATTTTACAATATTTAAGACTACCACAGGAATGGGTGGCAGTTTTGGAACAGATCAGAAAAAAGAAAACAATGCTATCAAATATATAAATATTTCAGTCAAGCAAAACTTAAGACAGTGCAGAACTCTGAAAAGTTAAAAATGCCAAAAGATATACTTATTGGAGCAGTATTTCCAGATTGTTTGAGTAGCACTCTTCAGTCAGAATGCAAAGAGATTCTATCAGTGGTATGCAAGAATTTAGAAACAGGGACTACTTTCAAATTAGCAAGCCTTAAAACAAACAAATAAAACAAAAGCTATTAAAGCAGTTTTACCAAGTATAGGAACTCCACAGTAATAGCGGGTCAGTTTCAGAACAGATCAGAAAACAGAAAACAATGTCAGCAAATATATAAATATTTCAGTCATGCAAAAACTAAGACAGTGCAGAACTCTTTAAAGTTAAAGTGCCTAAAATAAACTTACCAGCAGGATATTCCCAGATTGTTTGAGAAGCACACTTCAGTCAGAACATAAGGAGATTAGAACAGTGGTATGCAGGAATTTACAAAGAGGGACTATTCTTAAATAAGTAAGCCTTGGAATAATCAGATAGCCAAAAGCTGTTAGACCAGTTTTACCAAGTTTAAGAACACCACAGGAAAAGGGGGGGGTGACCAGTTTCAGAAGAGATCAGAAAACAGAAAACAATGCTAGCAAATATATAAATATTTCAGTCAAGCAAAAATTAAGACAAGGCAGAACTCTGAAAAATTAAAGTGCCAAAAAATGTACTTCTCAGAGCTGTATTTCCCGACTGTTTTAGAAGCACTCTTCAGTCAGAACACAAGGAGATTCTAACAGTGGTATGCAGGAATGTACAAACAGGGACAATTTTGGAACCAGAAAGCCTTGAAACAATCAGATATAAAAAGCTGTTAGACTAGTTGTACAATGTTAACACCACCACAGAAATAGGACAGGGGAGCAGTTTCAGAACTGCTCAGAAAAAAAGAAAACAATTCCAGCAAATATATAAACAATTCAGTTAAGTAAAATTAAGAGAGTGCAGAACTCTGAAATGTTAAAGTGCCAAACAATATACTTATCAGTGCAGTATTTCCAGATTGTTTGAGTAGCACTCTTCAGTCAGAACACAAAGACATTCTAACAGTGGTATGCTGGAATTTAAAAACAAGGACTACTTTTAAATCAGCAAGCCTTGAAACTATCAGATAAAACAAAAGCTATTAGACCAGTTTTACCACCTTTAAGAATACCACAGTAATAGGGGGTCAGTTTCAGAAAATGGTCAGAAAACAGAACACGAGAGCAAATATACAAATATTTCAGTCATGCAAAAATTAAGACTGTGCAGAACTCTTAAAAGTAAAGAAGCCTAAAATAAACTTATCGGTGGGATATTTCCATATTGGTTGAGAAGCACACTTTAGTCAGAACACGAGATTCTAATAGTGGTATGCAGAAATTTACAAACAGGGACTACTTTTAAATCAGCAAGCCTTAAAACAGTCAGATAACACAAAAGCTGGTGGATCAGTTTTACCAACTTTTTTGAACACCACAGTTATGGGGCGGAGCCATTCCAGAACAGATCAGAAAACAGAAAAGAATGCCAGCAAATATATAAATATTTCAGTAAAGCAAATATTAAGACATAGCAAAACTCTGAAAAGTTAAAGTGCCAAAAAATACACTTAAAATCGTTATATTTCCAGATTGTTTGAGAAGCACTCTTCTGTCAGAACACAAGGAGATTCTAACAGTGGTATGCAGGAATTTACAAACATGGACAATTTTTAAATCATCAAGCCTTGAAACTATCACATAAAACAAAAGCTATTACACCAGTTTTACCAAGTATAAGAACACCACAGTATAGGAGGGAAGGCAGTTTCAGAACAGATCAGAAAACAGAAATCAATACCAACAAATATATAGATATTTCAGTCAAGCAAAAATTAAGACAGTGCAGAACTCTGAAAAGTTAAATTGCCTAAACTATTCTTAACGGTGGTATATTTTCAGATTGTTTGAGATACACATTTCAGGCAGAAAACCAGGAGAATCTAACAGTGGTATGCAGGAATTTACAAACAGGCACTATTTTTTAATCAGAAAGCCTAGACATAATCAGATAATGCAGAAATTGTTAGACCAGTTTTACAATATTTATGACTACCACAGGAATGGGGGGGCAGTTTCACAACAGATCAGAAAAAAGAAAACAATGCCAACAAATATATGAATATTTCAGTCAAGCAAAAATTAAGACAGTGCAGAACTCTGAAAAGTTAAAGTGCCAAAAAATATACTTATTGGTGCAGTATTCCAGATTGTTTTAGTAGCACTCTTCAGTCAAAACACAAAGACATTCTAACAGTGGTATGCTGGAATTTAAAAACAAGGTCTACTTTTAAATCAGCAAGTCTTGAAACTATCAGATAAAACAAAAGCTATTAGACCAGTTTTACCACCTTTAAGAACACCACAATAATAGGGGGTCAGTTTCAGAAAATGGTCAGAAAACAGAACACAATGAGAGCAAATATACAAATATTTCAGTCATGCAAAAATTAAGACAGTGCAGAACTCTTAAAAGTAAAGGTGCCTAAAATAAACTTATCGGCGGGATATTTCCATATTGGTTGAGAAGCACACTTTAGTCAGAACACAAGGAGATTCTAACAGTGGTATGCAGGAATTTACAAAATAGGACTATTCCTAAATAAGCAAGCCGTGAAATAATCAGATAATGAAAAGCTGTTAGACCAGTTTTACCAACTTTAAGAAAACCACAGGAAAAGGGGGATGACCAGTTTCAGTAGAGATTAAAAAACAGGAAACAACGATAGCAGGTATAACTATTTCAGTCAAGCAAAAATTAACACAGTGCAGAACTCTGAAAAGTTAAAGTGCCAAACAATATACTTATCAGCACCATATTTCCAAATTATTTGAGAAGCCTCTTTACTCAAAACACAAGGAGAGTCAAACAGTGGTATGCAGGAATTAAGGAACAGGGACTATTTTTAAATTAGCAAGACTTAAAACCATCATATAACACAAAAGATGTTAGGCCAGTTTTACCAACTTTAAGAACACCACAGCAAATCGGGGGTAACCAGTTTCAGAACCGGTCATAAAAAGAAAATGCCAGCAAATATAGAAATATTTCAGTAAAGCAAAATTAAGACAGTGCAGAATTCAGTAAAAGTCAAAGTGCCAAAAGATATACTTAAGAGTTATATTTCCAGATTGTTTGAGAAGCACTCTTATGTCAGAACGCAAGCAGATTGTGACAGTGGTATGAAATAATTTACAAACAGGAACTATTTTTAAATCAGCAAGACTTGAAACAATCAGATCAAACAAAAGCTATTAGACTAGTTTTACCAAGTTTAAGAATAGCACTGTAATATGGGTTCACTTTCAGAACATATCAGAAAACAGAAATCAATGGCAGCAAATAGATAAATATTTCAGTCAAGCAAAAATTAAGACAGTGCAGAACTCTGAAAAGCTAAAGTGCCAAAAAATATACTTATCGGCGCAGTCTTTCCAGATTGTTTGAGTAGCACTCTTCAGGAAGAATGCAAAGAGATTCTAACAGTGGTATGCAGGAATTTACAAACAGGGACAATTTTTAAATCATCAAGCCTTGAAACAATCACATAAAACAAAAGCGATTACACCAGTTTTACCAAGTATAAGAACACCACAGTAATGAGGAGGGAGGGCAGTTTCAGAACAGATCAGAAAACAGAAAACAATGCCAACAAATGTATAAATATTTCAGTCAAGCAAAAATTAAGACAGTGCAGAACTCTGAAAAGTTAGTGCCCAAAACATTCTTATCGGCGGTATATTTTTAGATTGTTTGAGAAGCACATTTCAGGCAGAACACAAGGAGAATCTAACAGTGGTATTAAGGAATTTGCAAACATGACAATTTTTAAATCAAAAATCCTTGACATAATCAGATAATGCAAAAGCTGTTAGACCAGTTTTACAATATTTAACACTACCACAGGAATGGGGGGGGCAGTTTTAGAACAGATCAGAAAAAAGAAAACAATGCCAACAAATATATAAATATTTCAGTCAAGCAAAAGTTAAGACAGTGCAGAACTCTGAAAAGTTAAAGTGACAAAAAATATACGTATCAACGTTATATTTCCAGATTGTTTGAAAAGCAGTCTTCAGTCAGAATACAAGGAAATTCTAACAGTGGTATGCAGGAATTTACAAACATGGACTATTTTTAAATTAGCAAGACTTGAAACAATCAGATAACACAAAAGCTGATAGACTAGTTATACAAACTTTAAAAATACAACAGGAATATTGGGGGTAACCAGTTTCAGAGCAGATTAGAAAACAGAAAACAATGCCAGCAAATATATAACTATTTCAGTCAAGCAAAAATTAAGACAGTGCAGATCTCTGAAAAGTTAAAGTGCCAAACAATATACTTATCAGTGTTATATTTCCACATTGTTTGAGAAGCACACTTCAGTCAGAACACAAAAAGATGTTAACAGTTATATGCAGGAATTTACAAATAGGGACTTTTCTTAAATAAGTAAGCCTTGAAATAATCAGATAATGAAAAGCTGTTAGACCAGTTTAACCAACTTTAAGAACACCACAGGAAAAGGGGGGGGGTGACCAATTTCAGAAGAGATCAGAAAACAGAAAACAATGCTAGCAAATATATAACTATTTCAGTCAAGCAAAAATTAAGACAGTGCAGATCTATGAAAAGTTAAAGTGCCAAACAATATACTTATCAGTGCTATATTTCCAGATTATTTGAGAAGCACTCTTCAGTCAGAACACAAGGAGAGTCAAAAAGTGGTATGCAGGAATTAAGAAACAGGGACTATTTTTAAATCAGCAAGACCTGAAACAATCATATAAGACAAAAGATGTTAGACCAGTTTTACCAACTTTAAGAACACCACAGGAAATCGGTGGTAACCAGTTTTGGAACTGTCAAAAAACAGAAAACGATGCCAGCAAATATAGAAATATTTCAGTCAAGCAAAAATTAAGATAGAGCAGAACTCAGTAAAAGTTAAAGGGCCAAAAAATATACCTAGAGCTATATTTCCAGATTGTTTGAGAAGCACTCTTCTGTCAGAACACAACAAAATTATAACAGTGGTATGCAGTACTTTACAAACAGGAAATATTTTTAAATCAGCAAGACTTGAAATAATCAGATCAAACAAAAGCTATTAGACCAGTTTTACCATGTTTAAGAACACCACAGTAATAGGGGGTCACTTTCAGAACAGATCAGAAAACAGAAATGAATGGCAGCAAATATATAAATATTTCAGTCAAGCAAAATTTAAGACAGTGCAGAACTCTGAAAAATTAATGTGCCAAAAATGTACTTATCGGCGCAGTGTTTTTAGATTGTTTGAGTAGCACTATTCAGTCAGAACGCAAATAGATTGTAACAGTGGTATGCAGGAATTTACAAACAGGGACAATTTTTAAATCATTAAGCCTTGAAACAATCACATAAAACAAAAGCTATTACACCAGTTTTACCAACTATAAGAACACCACAGTAATGAAAAGGGAGGGCAGTTTCAGAACAGATGAGAAAACAGAAAACAATGCCAACAAATATATAAATATTTCAGTCAAGCAAAAATTAAGACAGTGTAGAACTCTGAAAAGTTAAAGTGCCAAAAAATATATGTATCAGGGCTATATTTCCAGATTGTTTGGAAAGTAGTCTTCAGTCAGAATACAAGGAGATTTTAACAGTGGCATGCAGGAATTTAAAAACAGGGACTATTTTTAAATTAGTAAGACTTGAAACAATCAGATAACACAAAAGCTGTTAGACTGGTTAAACGAACTTTAAAAATACCCAGTTTCAGGACAGATCAGAGAACAGAAAACAATGCCAGCAAATATATAAATTTTTCAGTCAAGTTAAAATTAGGACAGTGCAGAACTCTGAAAAGTTAAAGTGACAAAAAATATACGTATCATTGCTATATTTCCAGATTGTTTGAAAAGCAGTTTTCAGTCACAATACAAGGAGATTCTAACAGAGGTATGCAGGAATTTACAATCAAGGGCTATTTTTAAATTAGCAAGACTTGAAACAATCAGATAACACAAAAGCTGATGGACTAGTTATACGAACTTTAAAAATACAACAGGAATATTGGGTGTAACCAGTTTCAGAACAGATCAGAAAGCAAAAAACAATACCAGCAAATATATAAATATTTCAGTCAAGGTAAAATTAGGACAGTGCGGAACTTTGAAAAGTTAAAGCGCCAAAAAATATGCTTATCAGTACTATATTTCCAGATTGTTTTAGAAGCACTCTGCAGTCAGAAGACAAGGAGATTCTATCAGTGGTATGCCAGAATTTACACACAGGAACTATTTTTAAATCAGCAATCCTTAAAATGACCATATAACACAAAAGCTGTTAGACCAGTTTTGCCAACTTTAAGAACACCACAGGAATAGGGTATACCAGTTTCAGAACAGATCAGAAAAGAGAAAGCAATGCCAACAAATATATAAATACTTCTGTCAAGGAAAAATTAAGACAGTGCAGAACTCCGAAAATTTAAAGTGCAAAAAAATATACTTATCGGCACAGTATTTCCAGATTGTTTTAGTAGCACTCTTCAGTCAGAACACAAAGAGATTCTAACAATGGTATGCTAGAATTTAAAAACAAGGACTACTTTTAAATCAGCAAGCCTTGAAACTATCAGACAAAACAAAAGCTATTAGACCAGTTTTACCACCTTTAAGAACACCACAGTAATAGTGGGTCAGATTCAGAAACAGATCAGAAAACAGAACACAATGACAGCAAATATACAAATATTTCAGTCATGCAAAAATGAAGACAGTGCAGAACTCTTAAAAGAAAAAGTGCCTAAAATAAACTTATCAGCGGGATATTTCCATATTGTTTGAAAAGCACACTTCAGTCAGAACACAAAAAGATTTTAACAGTGGTATGCAGGAGGGACTATTCTTAAATAAGTAAGCCTTGAAATAATCAGATAATGAAAAGTTGTTAGACCAGTTTTACCAACTTTAAGAACACCACAAGAAAAGGGGGGTGACCAGTTTCAGAAGAGATCAGAAAACAGAAAACAATGCTAGCAAACATATAACTATTTCAGTGAAGCAAAAATTAAGACAGTGCAGATCTCTGAAAAGTTAAAGTGCCAAACAATATACTTATCAGCGCTATATTTCCTGATTATTTGAGAAGAATTCTTCAGTCAGAACACAAGGAGAATCAAACAGTGCTATGCAGGAATTAAGAAACAGGGACTATTTTTAAATCAGCAAGACTTCAAGCAATCATATAACACAAAAGATGTTAGACCAGTCAAGGAAAAATTAAGACAGTGCAGAACTCTGAAAAGTTAAAGTGCCAAAAAATGTACTTATCAGCGTTATATTTCCAGAGTGTTTGAGAAGCACCTTCGGTCAGAACACAAGGACATTCTTACAGTGGTATGCCGGAATTTACAAACAGGGACTATTTTCAAATCAGCAAGCCTTGAAACAATCAGATAACACAAAAAGCTGTTAGACCACTTTTGCACAAAATTTTACAACACCACAAAAATAGGGCAGGGGACCAGATTCAGAACCACTAAGAAAACAGAAAAAGATTCCAGCAAATATAAAAATATTTCAGTTAAGCAAAAAATAAGACAGTGCTCTGAAAAGTTAAAGTGCCAGTAAATATACTTATAGGTGCTGTATTTCCAGATTGTTTGAGTAGCACTCTTCAGTCAGAACACAAAGATATTCTAACAGTGGTATGCAGGAATTTACAAACAGGGATGACTTTTAAATCATCAAGCCTTGAAACAATCAGAAAAATCAAAATATATTAGACCAGTTTTACCAACTTTAAGAACACCACAGTAATAAGGGCTGAGTTTCAGAACAGATCAGAAAACAGAAAACAATGCTAGCAAATATATAAATATTTCAGTCAAGCAAAAATTAAGACAGTGCAGAACTCAGAAAAGTTAAAGTGCCAAAAAAAATACTCAGAGCTATATTTCCGGATTCTGTGAGCACTCTTCTGTCAGAACACAAGGAGATTCTGACAGTATTATGCAGGAATTTACAAACAGGAACTATTTTTAAATCAGCAAGATTTGAAACAATCAGATCAAACAAAATCTATTAGACCAGTTTTGCCAACTTTAGGAACACCACAGTAATAGGGGTCACTTTCAGAACAGATCAGAAAACAGAGAACAATGGCAGCAAATATATAAATATTTCAGTCAAGCAAAAATTAAGACAGTGCAGAAATCTTAAAAGTTAAAATATACTTATCAGCGGGATATTTCCAGATTGATTGAGAAGCACACTTCAGTCAGAATACAAGGAGATTTTAACAATGGTATGCAGGAATTTACAAACAGAGACTAGTCTTAAATCAGTAAGCCTTAAAATAATCAGATAACACAAAAGCTGTTCGACCAGTTTTGCCAACTTTAAGAACAGCACAGGAACTGCTGGGTTGACCAGTTTCAGAAGAGATCAAAAAACAGAAAACACTGCCAGCAAATATATAGATATTTCAGTCAAGCAAAAATTAAGACAGTGCAGAACTCTGAAAAGATTAAGTGCCTAAAATATACTTATTGGCAGGATATTTCCAGATTGTTTGAGAAGCACACTTCAGTCTGAACACAGGGAGATTCTAACAGTGGTATACAGGAATTTACAAACAGGGACTATTCTTAAACCAGAAAGCCTTGACATAATCAGATAACACAAAAGTTGTTTGACCAGTTTTACCAAATTTAACAGCACCACAGGAATGAGGGGGCAGTTTCAGAACAGTTCAGAAAATAGGAAATAATGCCAACAAATATATAAATATTTCAATCAAGCAAAAATTAAGAAAGTGCAGATCTCTAAAAAGTTAAAGTACAAAAAAACATACTATTCAGTGCTAAATTTCCAGATTGTTTGAAAATCAGTCTTCAGTCAGAAGAAATGAGATTCTAACAGTGGTATGCTGGAATTTACAAACAGGGACTATTTTTAAATTAGCAAGACATGTAACAATCAGATAACAGAAAAGACATTAGACTAGTTATACGTACATTAAAAATACCACAGGAATATTGGGGGTAACCAGTTTCAGAACAGATCAGAAAACAGAAAACAATTCCAGCAAATACATAAATATTTCAATCAAGGTAAAATTAGCACAGTGCGGAATTCGGAAAAGTTAATATGCCAAAAATATACTTATCAGTGCTATATTTTTAGATTGTTTGAGAAGCACTCTGCAGTTAGTAGATATGGAGATTCTAACAGTGATATGCCAAAATTTACACACAGGAACAATTTTTAAATCAGCAATCCTTAAAACAATCACATAACACAAAAGCTGTTAGACCAGTTTTGCCATCCTTTAGAACACCAAAGGAATAAGGGGGACCAGTTTCAGAACAGATCAGAAAAAAGCAACAATGCCAGCAAAAATATAAATATTTCAGTCAAGGAAAAATTAAGACAGTACAGAACTCTAAAAAGGTAAAGTGACAAAAAATATACTTATCAGCTCTATATTTCCAGGTTCTTTGAGAAACACTCTTCAGTCAGAAGAAAAGGAGATTGTAACAGTGGTATGCAGGAATTTACAAACAGGGACTACTTTTAAATCAGCAAGCCTTGAAACAATCAGATAACACAAAAGCTGTTAGATCAGTTTTACCAACTTTTTATAACACCACATGCCTTTTAATTGAACATATGTCAGAATTTACAGACAGGAACTATTTTTAAATCAGCAATCCTTAAAACGTTCACATAACACAGAAGCAGTTAGACCAGTTTTGCCAACTTTAAGAAAACCACAGGAATAGGGTAGGGACCAGTTTCAGAGCAGATCAGAAAAGATAAAATAATGCCAACAAATATATAACATTTTCTGTCAAGGAAAAAGTAAGACAGTGCACAACTCTGAAAAGTTAAAGTGCCAAACAATATACTTATCAGCACTATATTTCCAGATTATTTGAGAAGCACTCTTTAGACAGAACACAAGGAGAGTCAAACAGTGGTATGCAGGAATTAAGAAAGAAGGACTATTCTTAAATTAGCAAGACTTGAAACAATCATATAACACAAAAGATGTTAGAGCAGTTTTCCAACTTTAAGAACACCATAGGAAATCGGGGGCAACATATTTCAGAACTGGTCAAAAAAAAAGAAAACAATGCCAGCAAATATAGAAATATTTCAGTCAAGCAAAAATCAAGACAGTGCAGAACTCAGTAAAAGTTAAACTGCCAAAAAATATAATTAGAGCTATAATTCCAGATTTTTTGAGAAGCACTCTTCTGTCAGAACACAAGGAGATTCTGACAGTGGTATACAGTAATTTACAAACAGGAACTATTTTTAAATCAGCAAGTTTTGAAACAATCAGATCAAACAAAAGCTATTAGACAAGTTTTACCAAGTTTTAAGAACACCACAGTAATAGGGGGTCACTTTCAGAACATATCAGAAAACAGAAAACAATGGCAGCAAATATATAAATATTTCAGTCAAGCAAAACTTAAGACAGTGCAGAACTCTGAAAAGTTAAAGTTCCAAAAAATGTACTTCTCAGCGCTATATTTCCAGATTGTTTCAGAAGCACTCTTCAGTCAGAACACAAAACGATTCTAACAGTGGTATGCAGGAATTTACAAACAGGGACTATTTTTGAATCAGCAAGCCTTGAAACAATCAGATAACACAAAAAGTTGTTAGACTACTTGTGCAATGTTAACAACACCACAGCAGTAGGGCAGGGAGGA
>NC_056733.1:34106172-34209714 GCF_019279795.1 Protopterus annectens | reverse complement strand
CTAACAGAGGTATGCAGGAATTTACAATCAAGGGCTATTTTTAAATTAGCAAGACTTGAAACAATCAGATAACACAAAAGCTGATGGACTAGTTATACGAACTTTAAAAATACAACAGGAATATTGGGTGTAACCAGTTTCAGAACAGATCAGAAAGGAAAAAACAATACCAGCAAATATATAAATATTTCAGTCAAGGTAAAATTAGGACAGTGCGGAACTTTGAAAAGTTAAAGCGCCAAAAAATATACTTATCAGTGCTATATTTCCAGATTGTTTTAGAAGCACTCTGCAGTCAGAAGACAAGGAGATTCTATCAGTGGTATGCCAGAATTTACACACAGGAACTATTTTTAAATCAGCAATCCTTAAAATGACCATATAACACAAAAGCTGTTAGACCAGTTTTGCCAACTTTAAGAACACCACAGGAATAGGGTATACCAGTTTCAGAACAGATCAGAAAAGAGAAAGCAATGCCAACAAATATATAAATACTTCTGTCAAGGAAAAATTAAGACAGTGCAGAACTCCGAAAATTTAAAGTGCAAAAAAATATACTTATCGGCACAGTATTTCCAGATTGTTTTAGTAGCACTCTTCAGTCAGAGCACAAAGAGATTCTAACAATGGTATGCTGGAATTTAAAAACAAGGAGTACTTTTAAATCAGCAAGCCTTGAAACTATCAGACAAAACAAAAGCTATAAGACCAGTTTTACCACCTTTAAGAACACCACAGTAATAGTGGGTCAGATTCAGAAACAGATCAGAAAACAGAACTCAATGACAGCAAATATACAAATATTTCAGTCATGCAAAAATGAAGACAGTGCAGAACTCTTAAAAGAAAAAGTGCCTAAAATAAACTTATCAGCGGGATATTTCCATATTGTTTGAGAAGCACACTTCAGTCAGAACACAAAAAGATTTTAACAGTGGTATGCAGGAGGGACTATTCTTAAATAAGTAAGCCTTGAAATAATCAGATAATAAAAAGTTGTTAGACAAGTTTTACCAACTTTAAGAACACCACAAGAAAAGGGGGGTGACCAGTTTCAGAAGAGATCAGAAAACAGAAAACAATGCTAGCAAACATATAACTATTTCAGTGAAGCAAAAATTAAGACAGTGCAGATCTCTGAAAAGTTAAAGTGCCAAACAATATACTCATCAGCGCTATATTTCCTGATTATTTGAGAAGAACTCTTCAGTCAGAACACAAGGAGAATCAAAAAACAGTGCTATGCAGGAATTAAGAAACAGGGGCTATTTTTAAATCAGCAAGACTTCAAGCAATCATATAACACAAACGATGTTAGACCAGTCAAGGAAAAATTAAGACAGTGCAGAACTCTGAAAAGTTAAAGTGCCAAAAAATGGACTTATCAGCGCTATATTTCCAGAGTGTTTGAGAAGCACCTTCGGTCAGAACACAAGGACATTCTTACAGTGGTATGCAGGAATTTACAAACAGGGACTATTTTCAAATCAGCAAGCCTTGAAACAATCAGATAACACAAAAAGCTGTTAGACCACTTTTGCACAAAATTTAACAACACCACAAAAATAGGGCAGGGGACCAGATTCAGAACCACTAAGAAAACAGAAAACGATTCCAGCAAATATATAAATATTTCAGTTGAGCAAAAAATAAGGCAGTGCAGAACTCTGAAAAGTTAAAGTGCCAGTAAATATACTTATAGGTGCTGTATTTCCAGATTGTTTGAGTAGCACTCTTCAGTCAGAACACAAAGATATTCTAACAGTGGTATGCAGGAATTTACAAACAGGGATGACTTTTAAATTATCAAGCCTTGAAACAATCAGAAAAATCAAAATATATTAGACCTGTTTTACCAACTTTAAGAACACCACAGTAATAAGGGGTGAGTTTCAGAACAGATCAGAAAACAGAAAACAACGCCAGCAAATATATAAATATTTCACTCAAGGTAATATTAAGACAGTGCGGAACTCTGAAAAGTTAAAGTGACAAAAAATATACTTATCAGTGCTATATTTTCAGATTCTTTGAAAGGCACACTGCAGTCAGAAGACAATGAGATCCTAATAGTGGTATGCTGGAATTTACACACAGGAACTATTTTTAAATCAGCAATCCTTAAAACAATTACATAACACAAAAGCTGTTAGACCAGTTTTACCAAGTTGAAGAACACCTCAGGAAGAGGAGGATGGACAAGTTTCAGAACAGAGCAGAAAACAGAAAACAATGCCATCAAATATATAAATATTTAATTCAAGGTAAAATTAAGAAAGAGTGCAGAACTCTGAAAAGTTAAATTCCTTAAAATATACTTATTGTTGGTATATTTCCAGATTGTTTGAGAAGCACACTTCAATCAGAACACAAGGAAATACTAACAATGGAATGGAGGAATTTACAAACAGGGACTATTTTAAATCAGCAATCCTTGTAACAGTCAGATAACATAAAAGGAATTAAACCAGTTTTACCAACTTTAAGAACACCACAGGAATGGGGGGGGGGTGACCAGTTTCAGAACAGAGCAGAAAACAGAAAACAATGCCAGCAAATACATAAATATTTCAGTCAAGGTAAAATTTAACACAGTGCGGAACTCGGAAAAGTTAATGTGCCAAAAAATATACTTATCAGTGCTATATTTTTAGATTGTTTGAGAAGCACTCTGCAGTTAGTAGATAAAGAGATTCTAACAGTGATATGCCAACATTTACATACAGGAACAATTTTTAAATCAGCAATCCTTAAAACAATCACATAACACAAAAGCTGTTAGACCAGTTTTGCCATCCTTTAGAACACCAAAGGAATAAGGGGGACCAGTTTCAGAACAGATCAGAAAAAAGAAACAATGCCAGCAAAAATATAAATATTTCAGTCAGGGAAAAATTAAGACAGTGCAGAACTGAAAAGTTAAAGTGACAAAAAATTTACTTATCAGCTCTATATTTCCAGGTTGTTTGAGAAACACTCTTCAGTCAGAAGACAAGGAGATTGTAACAGTGGTATGCAGAAATTTACAAACAGGGACTACGTTTAAATCAGCAAGCCTTGAAACAATCAGATAACACAAAAGCTGTTAGATCAGTTTTACCAACATTTTATAACACCACAGGTATGGTGGGAACCCATTCCAGAACAGATCAGAAAACAGAAAAGAATGCCAACAAGTATATAAATATTTCAAGAAAAAATTAAGACAGAGCAAAACTGTGAAAAGTTAAAGTGCCAAAAAATATACTTATCAGCATTATATTTCCAGATTGTTTGAGAAGCACTCTTCTGTCAGAACAGAAGTAGATTCTAACAGTGGTATGCAGGCATTTACAAACAGGGACAAATTTTAAATCATCAAGCCTTGAAACAATCACATAAAACAAAAGCTATTACACCAGTTTTACCAACTATAAGAACACCACAGTAATGAGGAGGGAGGGCAGTTTCAGAACAGATCAGAAAACAGAAACCAATGCCAACAAATATATAAATATTTCAGTCAAGCAAAAATGAAGACAGTGTAGAACTCTGAAAAGTAAAAGTGCAAAAACATATGTATCAGAGCTATATTTCCTGATTGTTTGAAAAACAGTCTTCAGTCGGAATACAAGCAGATTCTAACAATGGTATGCAGGAATGTAAAAATAGGGACTATTTTCAAATTAGCAAGACTTGAAACAATCAGTTAACACAAAAGTTATTAGACTAGTTATACGAGCTTTAAAAATACCACAGGATTATTGGGGGTAACCAGTTTCAGAACAGATCAGAAAACAGAAAACAATGCCAGCAAATATATAAATATTTCAGTCAAGGTAAAATTAGGACAGTGCTGAACTCTGAAAAGTTAAAGTGCCAAAAAATATTCTTATCGGTGCTATATTTCAGGATTGATTGAGAAGCACTCTGCAGTCAGAAGACAAGGAGATTCTATCAGTGGTATGCCAGAATTTACATACAAGAAATATTTTTAAATCAGAAATCCTTAAAATGAACACATAGCCCAAAAGCTGTTAGACCAGTCTTGCCAACTTTAAGAAAACCACAGGAATAGGGGGGTGGGGTGGGACGAGTTTCAGTACAGATCAGAAAAGAGAAAACAATGCCAATAAATATCTAAATATTTCTGTCAAGCAAAAATTAAGACAGTGCAGAACTCTGAAAAGTTTCAAAAAATGTACTTCTCAGCGCTATATTTCCAGATTGTTTCAGAAGCACTCTTCAGTCAGAACACAAAGAGATTCTAACAGTGTTATGCAGGAATTTACAAACAGGGACTATTTTTGAATCAGCAAGTATTGAAACAATCAGATAACACAAAAAGCTGTTAGACTAGTTGTACAACATTAACAACACCACAGCAGTAGGGCAGGGGAGCAGTTTCAGAACCACTCAGAAAAAAGAAAACAATTCCAGCAAATATATAAACATTTAAGTTGAGCAAAAATTAAGAGAGTGTAGAACTCTAAAAAGTAAAAATGCCAAAAAAATACTTATCAGTGCAGTATTTCCAGATTGTTTGAGTAGCACTCTTCTGTCAGAACACAATGAGATTCTAACAGTGATATGCAGAAATTGACAAACAATGACTACTTTTAAATCAGCAAGCCTTGAAATAATCAGATAACACAAAAACTGGTAGATCAGTTTTACCAACTTTTTAGAACACCAGAGGTATGGGGGGAACCCAATCCAGAACAGATCAGAAAACAGAAAAGAATGCCAGCAAATATATAAATATTTCTGTCAAGCAAAAATTAAGACAGAGCAAAACTCTGAAAAGTTAAAGTCCCAAAAAACATACTTATCAGTGTTATATTTCCAGATTATTTGAGTAGCACTCTTCAGTCAGAAAGGAAAGAGATTCTAACAGTGGTATGCAGGAATTTACAAACATGGATAGTTTTTAAATCATCAAGCCTTGAAACAATCACATAAAACAAAAGCTATTACACCAGTTTTACCAAGTATAACAACACCACAGTAGAGGAAGGAGGGCAGTTTCAGAACAGAGCAGAAAACAGAAATCAATGCCAACAAATATATAAATATTTCAGTCAAGCAAAAATTAAGACAGTGCAGAACTCTGAAAAGTTTAAGAGCCTAAACTATTCTTATCGGTAGTATATTTTCAGATTGTTTGAGATACACATTTCAGGCAGAACACAAGAAAAATCTAACAGTGGTATGCAGGAATTTACAAACAGGCACTATTTTTTAATCAGAAAGCCTAGACATAATCAGATAATGCAAAAATTGTTATACCAGTTTTACAATATTTAAGACTACCACAGGAATGGGGGGGGGGGTTCAGAACAGATCAGAAAAAAGAAAACAATGCCAACAAATATACTTATCGGCGCAGTATTCCAGATTGTTTTAGTAGCACTCGTCAGTCAGAACACAAAGACATTCTAACAGTGGTATGCTGGAATTTAAAAACAAGGACTACTTTTAAATCAGCAAACCTTGAAACTATCAGATAAAACAAAAGTTATTAGACCAGTTTTACCACCTTTAAGGACACCACAGTAATAGGGGGTCAGTTTCAGAAAATTGTCAGAAAACAGAACACAATGAGAGCAAATATACAAATATTTCAGTCATGCAAAAATTAAGACAGTGCAGAACTCTTAAAAGTAAATGTGCCTAAAATAAACTTATCAGTGGGATATTTCCATATTGGTTGAGAAGCACACTTTAGTCAGAACACAAGGAGATTCTAACAGTGGTATGCAGGAATTTACAAAGAGGGACTATTCCTAAATAAGTAAGCCATGAAATAATCAGATAATGAAAAGCTGTTAGACCAGTTTTACCAACTTTAAGAACACCACAGGAAAAGGGGGATGACCAGTTTCAGAAGAGATTAAAAAACAGAAAACAATGCTAGCAGGTATAACTATTTCAGTCAAGCAAAAATTAAGACAGTGCAGAACTCTGAAAAGTTAAAGTGCCAAACAATATACTTATCAGCGCTATATTTCCAAATTATTTGAGAAGCCCCTTTACTCAGAACACAAGGAGAGTCAAACAGTGGTATGCAGGAATTAAGAAGCAAGGACTATTTTTAAATTAGCCAAACTTGAAACAATCATATAGCACAAAAGATGTTAGACCAGTTTTTCCAACTTTAAGAAAACCACAGCAAATCGGGGGTAACCAGTTTCAGAACCAGTCATAAAAAAGAAAACAATGCCAGCAAGTATAGAAATATTTCAGTCAAGCAAAATTAAGACAGTGCAGAACTCAGTAAAAGTCAAAGTGCCAAAAAATATACTTAGAGTTATATTTCCAGATTGTTTGAGAAGCACTTTTATGTCAGAACACAAGCAGATTGTGACAGTGGTATGCAATGATTGCATTTACAAACAGGAACTATTTTTAAATCAGCAAGACTTGAAACAATCAGATCAAACAAAAGCTATTAGACTAGTTTTAACAAGTTTAAGAATAGCACTGTAATAGGGGGTCACTTTCAGAACATATAAAAAAAAACAGAAATCAATGGCAGCAAATATATAAATATTTCAGTCAAGCAAAAATTAAGACAGTGCAGAACTCTGAAAAGTTAAAGTGCCAAAACATATACTTATCGGTGCAGTCTTTCCAGATTGTTTGAGTAGCACTCTTCAGTAAGAACGCAAAGAGATTCTAACAGTGGTATGGAGGAATTTACAAACGGGAACAATTTTTAAATCCAACAAAACAAGACCGGAATGCAGGAATACCAAAGAAACAGACAAATGTAGGCAGAAAACAATTTAATATATCACAGCAAAGCTTTCGGGTGAAACCCTTCTTCAATACTACTGTTAGTATTCAAGAAGGGTTTCACCCGAAAGCTTTGCTGTGATATATTAAACAATTTTTAAATCATCAAGCCTTGAAACAATCACATAAAACAAAAGCTATTACACCATTTTTACCAAGTATAAGAACACCACAGTAATGAGGAGGGAGAGCAGTTTCAAAATGGATCAGAAAACTGAAAACAATGCCAACAAATATATAAATATTTCAGTCAAGCAAAAATTAAGACAGTGCAGAACTCTGAAAAGTTAGTGCCCAAAACATTCTTATCGGTGGTATATTTTCAGATTGTTTGAGAAGCACATTTCAGGCAGAACACAAGGAGAATCTAACAGTGGCATTAAGGAATTTACAAACATAACTATTTTTAAATCAAAAATCCCTGACATAATCAGATAATGCAAAAGCTGTTAGACCAGTTTTACAATATTTAAGACTACCACAGGAATGGGGGGGGGCAGTTTTAGAACAGATCAGAAAAAAGAAAACAATGCCAACAAATATATAAATATTTCAGTCAAGCAAAAGTTAAGACAGTGCAGAACTCTGAAAAGTTAAAGTGACAAAAAATATATGTATCAACGCTATATTTCCAGATTGTTTGAAAAGCAGTCTTCAGTCAGAATACAAGACAATTCTAACAGTGGTATGCAGGAATTTACAAACATGGACTATTTTTAAATTAGCAAGACTTGAAACAATCAGATAACACAAAAGCTGATAGACTAGTTATACAATCTTTAAAAATACAACAGGAATATTGGGGGTAACCAGTTTCAGAGCAAATCAGAAAACAGAAAACAATGCCAGCAAATATATACATTTTTCAGTCAAGTTAAAATTAGGACAGTGTGGATCTCTGAAAAGTTAAAGTGCCAGAAAGTGTACTTATAGGTGTATATTTCCTGAATGTTTGAAAAGCACTCTTCAGTCAGAACAAAAGAAGATTCTATCAGTGGTATGCAGGAATTTACAAACGGGCTATTTTTAAACAGCAAAACTTGAAACAATCAGATCAAACAAAAGCTATTAGACTAGTTTTAACAAGTTTAAGAATAGCACTGTAACAGGGGGTCACTTTCAGAACATATCAGAAAACAGAAATCAATGGCAGCAAATATATAAATATTTCAGTCAAGCAAAAATTAAGACAGTGCAGAACTCTGAAAAGTTAAAGTGCCAAAACATATACTTATCGGCGCTGTCTTTCCAGATTGTTTGAGTTGCACTCTTCAGTAAGAACGCAAAGAGATTCTAACAGTGGTATGGAGGAATTTACAAACAGGGACAATTTTTAAATCATCAAGCCTTGAAACAATCACATAAAACAAAAGCTATTACACCAGTTTTACCAAGTATAAGAACACCACAGTAATGAGGAGGGAGGGCAGTTTTAGAACGGATCAGAAAACTGAAAACAATGCCAACAAATATATAAATATTTCAGTCAAGCAAAAATTAAGACAGTGCAGAACTCTGAAAAGTTAGTGCCCAAAACATTCTTATTGGCGGTATATTTTCAGATTGTTTGAGAAGCACATTTCAGGCAGAACACAAGGAGAATCTAACAGTGGTATTAAGGAATTTACAAACATGACTATTTTTAAATCAAAAATCCCTGACATAATCAGATAATGCAAAAGCTGTTAGACCAGTTTTACAATATTTAAGACTACCACAGGAATGAGGGGGGCAGTTTTAGAACAGATCAGAAAAAAGAAAACAATGCCAACAAATATATAAATATTTCAGTCAAGCAAAAGTTAAGACATTGCAGAACTCTGAAAAGTTAAAGTGACAAAAAATATACGTATCAACGTTATATTTCCAGATTGTTTGAAAAGCAGTCTTCAGTCAGAATACAAGGAAATTCTAACAGTGGTATGCAGGAATTTACAAACATGGACTATTTTTAAATTAGCAAGACATGAAACAATCAGATAACACAAAAGCTGATAGACTAGTTATACAAACTTTAAAAATACAACAGGAATATTGGGGGTAACCAGTTTCAGAACATATCAGAAAACAGAAATCAATGGCAGCAAATATATAAATATTTCAGTCAAGCAAAAATTAAGACAGTGCAGAACTCTGAAAAGTTATAAAGTGCCAAAACATATACTTATCGGCGCCATCTTTCCAGATTGTTTGAGTTGCACTCTTCAGTGAGAATGCAAAGAGATTCTAACAGTGGTATGGAGGGATTTACAAACAGGGACAATTTTTAAATCATCAAGCCTTGAAACAATCACATAAAACAAAAGCTATTGCACCAGTTTTACCAAGTATAAGAACACCACAGTAATGAGGAGGGAGGGCAGTTTTAGAATGGATCAGAAAACTGAAACCAATGCCAACAAATATATAAATATTTCAGTCAAGCAAAAATTAAGACAGTGCAGAACTCTGAAAAGTTAGTGCCCAAAACATTCTTATCGGCGGTATATTTTCAGATTGTTTGAAAAGCACATTTCAGGCAGAACACAAGGAGAATCTAACAGTGGTATTAAGGAATTTACAAACATGACTATTTTTAAATCAAAAATCCCTGACATAATCAGATAATGCAAAAGCTGTTAGACCAGTTTTACAATATTTAAGACTACCACAGGAATGGGGGGGGGGCTGTTTGAGAACAGATCAGAAAAAAGAAAACATTGCCAACAAATATATAAATATTTCAGTCAAGCAAAAGTTAAGACAGTGCAGAACTCTGAAAAGTTAAAGTGCCAAACAATATATTTATCAGTGCTATATTTCCAGATTATTTGAGAAGCACTCTTCAGTCAGAACACAAGGAGAGTCAAAAAGTGGTATGCAGGAATTAAAAAAACAGGGACTATTTTTAAATCAGCAAGACCTGAAACAATCATATAAGACAAAGGATGTTAGACCAGTTTTACCAACTTTAAGAACACCACAGAAAATCGGTGGTAATCAGTTTTGGATCCGTCAAAAAACAGAAAACAATGCCAGCAAATATAGAAATATTTCAGTCAAGAAAAAATGAAGATAGAGCAGAACTCAGTAAAAGTTAAAGTGCCAAAAAATATACTTAGAGCTATATTTCCAGATTGTTTGAGAAGCACTCTTCTGTCAGAACACAACGAAATTATAACAGTGGTATGCAGTACTTTACAAATAGGAACTATTTTTAAATCAGCAAGACTAGAAATAATCAGATCAAACAAAAGCTATTAGACCAGTCTTACCATGTTTAAGAACACCACAGTAATAGGGGGTCACTTTCAGAACAGATCAGAAAACAGAAATGAATGGCAGCAAATATATAAATATTTCAGTCAAGCAAAATTTAAGACAGCGCAGAACTCTGAAAAATTAAACTGCCAAGAAATGTACTTACCGGCGCAGTGTTTCTAGATTGTTTGAGTAGCACTATTCAGTCAGAATGCAAAGAGATTGTAACAGTGGTATGCAGGAATTTACAAACAGGGACAATTTTTAAATCATTAAGCCTTGAAACAATCACATAAAACAAAAGCTATTACACCAGTTTTACCAACTATAAGAACACCACAGTAATGAAAAGGGAGGGCAGTTTCAGAACAGATCAGAAAACAGAAAACAATGCCAACAAATATATAAATATTTCAGTCAAGCAAAAATTAAGACAGTGTAGAACTCTGAAAAGTTAAAGTGCCAAAAAATATGCGTATCAGAGCTATATTTCCAGATTGTTTGGAAAGTAGTCTTCAATCAGAATACAAGGAGATTCTAACAGTGGTATGCAGGAATTCAAAAACAGGGACTATTTTTAAATTAGTAAGACTTGAAACAATCAGATAACACAAAAGCTGTTAGACTGGTTAAACAAACTTTAAAAATACCCAGTTTCAGAGCAGATCAGAGAACAAAAAACAATGCCAGAAAATATATACATTTTTCAGTCAAGTTAAAATTAGGACAGTGCGGAACTCTGAAAAGTTAAAGTGCCAGAAAGTATTCTTATAGGTGTATATTTCCAGAATGTTTGAAAAGCACTCTTCAGTCAGAACACACGAAGATTCTATCAGTGGTATGCAGGAATTTACAAACAGGGGCTATTTTTAAATCAGCAAAACTTGAAACAATCAGATCAAACAAAAGCTATTAGACTAGTTTTAACAAGTTTAAGAATAGCACTGTAATAGGGGGTCACTTTCAGAACATACCAGAAAACAGAAATCAATGGCAGCAAATATATAAATATTTCAGTCAAGCAAAAATTAAGACAGTGCAGAACTCTGAAAAGTTAAAGTGCCAAAACATATACTTATCGGCACAGTCTTTCCAGATTGTTTGAGTAGCACTCTTCAGTAAGAACACAAAGAGATTCTAATAGTGGTATGGAGGAATTTACAAACAGGGACAATTTTTAAATCATCAAGCCTTGAAACAATCACATAAAACAAAAGCTATTACACCAGTTTTACCAAGTATAAGAACACCACAGTAGTGAGGAGGGAGGGCAGTTTCAGAACGGATCAGAAAACTGAAAACAATGCCAACAAATATATAAATATTTCAGTCAAGCAAAAATTAAGACAGTGTAGAACTCTGAAAAGTTAGTGCCCAAAACATTCTTATCGGCGGTATATTTTCAGATTGTTTGAGAAGCACATTTCAGGCAAAACACAAGGAGAATCTAACAGTGGTATTAAGGAATTTACAAACATGACTATTTTTTAAATCAAAATTTCCTGACATAATCAGATAATGCAAAAGCTGTTAGACCAGTTTTACAATATTTAAGACTACCACAGGAATGGGGGGGCAGTTTTAGAACAGATCAAAAAAAGAAAACAATGCCAACAAATATATAAGTATTTCAGTCAAGCAAAAGTTAAGACAGTGCAGAACTCTGAAAAGTTAAAGTGACAAAAAAATATACGTATCAACGCTATATTTCCAGATTGTTTGAAAAGCAGTCTTCAGTCAGAATACAAGACAATTCTAACAGTGGTATGCAGGAATTTACAAAGAGGGACTATTCCTAAATAAGTAAGCCATGAAATAATCAGATAATGAAAAGCTGTTAGACCAGTTTTACCAACTTTAAGAACACCACAGGAAAAGGGGGATGACCAGTTTCAGAAGAGATTAAAAAACAGAAAACAATGCTAGCAGGTATAACTATTTCAGTCAAGCAAAAATTAAGACAGTGCAGAACTCTGAAAAGTTAAAGTGCCAAACAATATACTTATCAGCGCTATATTTCCAAATTATTTGAGAAGCACTTTTATGTCAGAACACAAGCAGATTGTGACAGTGGTATGCAATGATTGCATTTACAAACAGGAACTATTTTTAAATCAGCAAGACTTGAAACAATCAGATCAAACAAAAGCTATTAGACTAGTTTTAACAAGTTTAAGAATAGCACTGTAATAGGGGGTCACTTTCAGAACATATAAAAAAAACAGAAATCAATGGCAGCAAATATATAAATATTTCAGTCAAGCAAAAATTAAGACAGTGCAGAACTCTGAAAAGTTAAAGTGCCAAAACATATACTTATCGGTGCAGTCTTTCCAGATTGTTTGAGTAGCACTCTTCAGTAAGAACGCAAAGAGATTCTAACAGTGGTATGGAGGAATTTACAAACGGGAACAATTTTTAAATCCAACAAAACAAGACCGGAATGCAGGAATACCAAAGAAACAGACAAACGTAAAACATTTAATATATCAGCAAAGCTTTCGGGTGAAACCCTTCTTCAATACTACTGTTAGTATTCAAGAAGGGTTTCACCCGAAAGCTTTGCTGTGATATATTAAACAATTTTTAAATCATCAAGCCTTGAAACAATCACATAAAACAAAAGCTATTACACCATTTTTACCAAGTATAAGAACACCACAGTAATGAGGAGGGAGAGCAGTTTCAAAACGGATCAGAAAACTGAAAACAATGCCAACAAATATATAAATATTTCAGTCAAGCAAAAATTAAGACAGTGCAGAACTCTGAAAAGTTAGTGCCCAAAACATTCTTATCGGTGGTATATTTTCAGATTGTTTGAGAAGCACATTTCAGGCAGAACACAAGGAGAATCTAACAGTGGCATTAAGGAATTTACAAACATAACTATTTTTAAATCAAAAATCCCTGACATAATCAGATAATGCAAAAGCTGTTAGACCAGTTTTACAATATTTAAGACTACCACAGGAATGGGGGGGGGGCAGTTTTAGAACAGATCAGAAAAAAGAAAACAATGCCAACAAATATATAAATATTTCAGTCAAGCAAAAGTTAAGACAGTGCAGAACTCTGAAAAGTTAAAGTGACAAAAAATATATGTATCAACGCTATATTTCCAGATTGTTTGAAAAGCAGTCTTCAGTCAGAATACAAGACAATTCTAACAGTGGTATGCAGGAATTTACAAACATGGACTATTTTTAAATTAGCAAGACTTGAAACAATCAGATAACACAAAAGCTGATAGACTAGTTATACAATCTTTAAAAATACAACAGGAATATTGGGGGTAACCAGTTTCAGAGCAAATCAGAAAACAGAAAACAATGCCAGCAAATATATACATTTTTCAGTCAAGCAAAAATTAAGACAGTGCAGAACTCTGAAAAGTTAAAGTGCCAAAACATATACTTATCGGCGCTGTCTTTCCAGATTGTTTGAGTTGCACTCTTCAGTAAGAACGCAAAGAGATTCTAACAGTGGTATGGAGGAATTTACAAACAGGGACAATTTTTAAATCATCAAGCCTTGAAACAATCACATAAAACAAAAGCTATTACACCAGTTTTACCAAGTATAAGAACACCACAGTAATGAGGAGGGAGGGCAGTTTTAGAACGGATCAGAAAACTGAAAACAATGCCAACAAATATATAAATATTTCAGTCAAGCAAAAATTAAGACAGTGCAGAACTCTGAAAAGTTAGTGCCCAAAACATTCTTATTGGCGGTATATTTTCAGATTGTTTGAGAAGCACATTTCAGGCAGAACACAAGGAGAATCTAACAGTGGTATTAAGGAATTTACAAACATGACTATTTTTAAATCAAAAATCCCTGACATAATCAGATAATGCAAAAGCTGTTAGACCAGTTTTACAATATTTAAGACTACCACAGGAATGGGGGGGGGGGGCTGTTTGAGAACAGATCAGAAAAAAGAAAACATTGCCAACAAATATATAAATATTTCAGTCAAGCAAAAGTTAAGACAGTGCAGAACTCTGAAAAGTTAAAGTGCCAAACAATATATTTATCAGTGCTATATTTCCAGATTATTTGAGAAGCACTCTTCAGTCAGAACACAAGGAGAGTCAAAAAGTGGTATGCAGGAATTAAAAAAAACAGGGACTATTTTTAAATCAGCAAGACCTGAAACAATCATATAAGACAAAAGCTGTTAGACCAGTTTTACCAACTTTGTTTAAGAACACCACAGTAATAGGGGTCACTTTCAGAACAGATCAGAAAACAGAAATGAATGGCAGCAAATATATAAATATTTCAGTCAAGCAAAATTTAAGACAGCGCAGAACTCTGAAAAATTAAACTGCCAAGAAATGTACTTACCGGCGCAGTGTTTCTAGATTGTTTGAGTAGCACTATTCAGTCAGAATGCAAAGAGATTGTAACAGTGGTATGCAGGAATTTACAAACAGGGACAATTTTTAAATCATTAAGCCTTGAAACAATCACATAAAACAAAAGCTATTACACCAGTTTTACCAACTATAAGAACACCACAGTAATGAAAAGGGAGGGCAGTTTCAGAACAGATCAGAAAACAATGCCAACAAATATATAAATATTTCAGTCAAGCAAAAATTAAGACAGTGTAGAACTCTGAAAAGTTAAAGTGCCAAAAAATATGCGTATCAGAGCTATATTTCCAGATTGTTTGGAAAGTAGTCTTCAATCAGAATACAAGGAGATTCTAACAGTGGTATGCAGGAATTCAAAAACAGGGACTATTTTTAAATTAGTAAGACTTGAAACAATCAGATAACACAAAAGCTGTTAGACTGGTTAAACAAACTTTAAAAATACCCAGTTTCAGAGCAGATCAGAGAACAAAAAACAATGCCAGAAAATATATACATTTTCAGTCAAGTTAAAATTAGGACAGTGCGGAACTCTGAAAAGTTAAAGTGCCAGAAAGTATTCTTATAGGTGTATATTTCCAGAATGTTTGAAAAGCACTCTTCAGTCAGAACACACGAAGATTCTATCAGTGGTATGCAGGAATTTACAAACAGGGGCTATTTTTAAATCAGCAAAACTTGAAACAATCAGATCAAACAAAAGCTATTAGACTAGTTTTAACAAGTTTAAGAATAGCACTGTAATAGGGGGTCACTTTCAGAACATACCAGAAAACAGAAATCAATGGCAGCAAATATATAAATATTTCAGTCAAGCAAAAATTAAGACAGTGCAGAACTCTGAAAAGTTAAAGTGCCAAAACATATACTTATCGGCACAGTCTTTCCAGATTGTTTGAGTAGCACTCTTCAGTAAGAACACAAAGAGATTCTAATAGTGGTATGGAGGAATTTACAAACAGGGACAATTTTTAAATCATCAAGCCTTGAAACAATCACATAAAACAAAAGCTATTACACCAGTTTTACCAAGTATAAGAACACCACAGTAGTGAGGAGGGAGGCAGTTTCAGAACGGATCAGAAAACTGAAAACAATGCCAACAAATATATAAATATTTCAGTCAAGCAAAAATTAAGACAGTGTAGAACTCTGAAAAGTTAGTGCCCAAAACATTCTTATCGGCGGTATATTTTCAGATTGTTTGAGAAGCACATTTCAGGCAAAACACAAGGAGAATCTAACAGTGGTATTAAGGAATTTACAAACATGACTATTTTTTAAATCAAAATTTCCTGACATAATCAGATAATGCAAAAGCTGTTAGACCAGTTTTACAATATTTAAGACTACCACAGGAATGGGGGGGCAGTTTTAGAACAGATCAAAAAAAGAAAACAATGCCAACAAATATATAAGTATTTCAGTCAAGCAAAAGTTAAGACAGTGCAGAACTCTGAAAAGTTAAAGTGACAAAAAAATATACGTATCAACGCTATATTTCCAGATTGTTTGAAAAGCAGTCTTCAGTCAGAATACAAGGAAATTTTAACAGTGGTATGCAGGAATTTACAAACATGGACTATTTTTAAATTAGCAAGACTTGAAACAATCAGATAACACAAAAGCCGATAGACTAGTTATACAAACTTTAAAAATACAACAGGAATATTGGGGGTAACCAGTTTCAGAGCAGATCAGAAAACAGAAAATGATGTCAGCAAATATATAACTATTTTAGTCAAGCAAAAATTAAGACAGTGCAGATCTCTGAAAAGTTAAAGTGCCAAACAATATACTTATCAGTGCTATATTTCCAGATTATTTGAGAAGCACTCTTCAGTCAGAACACAAGGAGAGTCAAAAAGTGGTATGCAGGAATTAAGAAACAGGGACTATTTTTAAATCAGCAAGACCTGAAACAATCATATAAGACAAAGGATGTTAGACCAGTTTTACCAACTTTAAGAACACCACAGAAAATCGGTGGTAACTAGTTTCGGAACGGTCAAAAAGCAGAAAACAATGCCAGCAAATGTAGAAATATTTCAGTCAAGTGAAAATGAAGATAGTGCAGAACTCAATAAAAGTTAAAGTGCCAAAAAATATACCTAAAGCTATATTTCCAGATTGTTTGAGAAGCACTCTTCTGTCAGAACACAACGAAATTATAACAGTGGTATGCAGTACTTGACAAACAGGAACTATTTTTAAATCAGAAAGACTTGAAATAATCAGATCAAACAAAAACTATTAGACCAGTTTTACCATGTTTAAGAACACCACAGTAATAGGGGGTCACTTTCAGAACAGATAAGAAAACAAAAATGAATGGCAGCAAATATATAAATATTTCAGTCAAGCAAAATTTAAGACAGTGCAGAACTCTGAAAAATTAAACTGCCAAAAAATGTACTTATCGGCGCAGTGTTTCTAGATTGTTTGAGTAGCACTATTCAGTCAGAACGCAAAGAGATTGTAACAGTGGTATGCAAGAATTTACAAACAGGGACAATTTTTAAATCATTAAGCCTTGAAACAATCACATAAAACAAAAGCTATTACACCAGTTTTACCAACTATAAGAACACCACAGTAATGAAAAGGGAGGGCAGTTTCAGAACAGATCAGAAAACAGAAAACAATGCCAACAAATATATAAATATTTCAGTCAAGCAAAAATTAAGACAGGCAAGTAAAACAAAAAAGATAAACTAATGAAAAAACAAAAAAGCGTTGACGAAGCAGGAACCCTTGAATTCAGTTGAACGCAATTTGTTTATTAATTTTAAAACACAAGCGTTTTCGCTCCTGCTATTGCAGAATCTTCATCAGAACAGAAAAACAGCGCCAAACTTCCCAAGTTTAAAATCCTCTTGGATCATGTTGTCACTTCCTTGGGATCAAATATGCAAATTTTCAACATAAAATACATATAAACAAATATGTACATGACTAAAACATCATTTTAAATTAGATTATAAAATTATAAAATCCCTACATTCAATTATTTAAATCCGATGAATATAATTTCTGCACTTCAAAATACTGCTAAAAAATCTAAACATGAGCCCACTGTATTCTTTCCAAAGGCATTAGAATATAATTTAGTTTAAGTGTATAAATTGTATAAAAAAGAGCAGTTTACTGCTTAAAAAACTTATATACACACCCTACACCTACACATACAGATTAATGCAAGTAACCTATCTCAAATAACTTTTATACTTTAAAATAGAAGCAATATTACAAGACTCATTTAACCCGGGTTCAGAAAAAGCATCAAGTAAAATTTGCCATTCTAACTCCCTTGTTTCTAAAACAAGTGACTGAGGTCCGCCCCTGATTCCCAATGTGACATGGTCAATTCCCATAAAATGGAAGCTATGTCCTGTATGACTCAAGATGTGTTTAGATAAAGCATTGTCACATCTCTTATTTTTTATGGCATAACTGTGCTGGTAAATCCGGTCCCGTAACCTACGGTCCGTCTTCCCTATATAAAACACAGGGCAGCAGTCACAGAAAGCAGCATAAACAACAGATTTGGTGTTACAATTTATCCTATGATTTATAATGTGTTTCTTTCCTCTAACAGTAAATGAGTTCCCCATCCTCAAGGAGTTACACCAGTTACAGGCACCACAAATAAAAGTGCCTTTTTGTCTAGTAAACGTGTTTTCTGTTCCACTCCTCTGTAGAAGTTCCTTTAAATTGCAACCTCTTTTGAAAATAATAACAGGATGTGTACCCAATACATTTAGTAATGCAGAATTATTCTGAATAAAATGCCAATTCTTTCTGATAATGGAACACATGTCCCCTGCAAATCTGTTGTATGTCAGAACAAGACTTGTCTTGAAGTCAGATCCATGAGTGTTATCATCAACAGTAGTGTCAGCGACAGTATTAACACCATTAGTCAAACTTGATGCAGTTTCAGTCAATTGAATGATCCCCTGTTTGTTGTGGTTAAGTATGGGCTGGTAAAAACCATTATCCCTTTTAAAGGTGACCTCTGTAACCAAGCTATCAATAAGGGCCTCGGGATATCCCCTATTCATAAATATAACTTTCAAGGTGACACATTCCTGTTTGAATGCATCACTCATACTACACATACAGGCCGCCCTCACCAGTTGCCCTTTGACAATAGATCTTTTTTGTTTTGGTGGATGGTTGCTGGAGAAATGCAAAAAAGAATTGCAATAAGTGGGTTTCCTATAGATTGATGACTGGAACCGGGAATTCCTAAAATCTTTTGTCACCTTGACATCCAAATAGTCAATTTCACTATTTGAAAAGTGATGAGTGAATTTTAAGAAAGAAGTGGTCTCATTCATATAATTAATTAAAGTCAAAGCATCGTCTTCACCCCCTAGGAATAGAATGAACACGTCGTCTAAAAAGCGCGTGTACAATTTTATTACACTTTTAAACCGGGGTTGGTTTAGGAGAAATGTTTTCTCCCAATATGCCACGAAAAGATTGGCCACACTTCCCCCACAAGGCGAACTCATAGCTATCCCTTGTTTTTGCAGGTAATAGCAGTTGTCAAAAATAAAGAAATTGGAAGACAGGATGATGTCCAACAAAAGCGTCACCACATCAATCTCATCCCTGGGGGCGTTTAAGCTCAATAACATCAACTCGACCCATTCAACCGCTTCCTGGTGTGGTATCGAGGTGTAAAGGTCCACAACATCGATAGTAAGGAAGTTGGCTGATGGGTCGAACACGATGTCATTGATTGATTTCAAAAACGACCAAGAGTCTTTACAAATCTCAGGTATTGACCGTAAATATTTAGAAATAATGCTATCAACAAGTCTAGAGCATGGATTAGTGATGGAACATCTACCATCCACCAGTGCACGCATTGGTGGATTAACCAGGTCTTTATGGATTTTAGGGATCCCAAACATGACAGGAACCCTAGGGAATGAGATATTAATAAAATTGTAGGTATCAATATCAATCTTACCTTCAATAAGCAAGTCTCTAAAGTACCCTTTAATTTTGTTATGGGACCCAGCCATCTCATTGAGAGAAGAGTTTACGTAAGCAGGAGAATTCAACACAGACAACATTCTAGTAGTGTAATCAGTTTTATCAAAAATGACTAAACCCCCTCCTTTATCCGGTTTAATCACCCTCACCGACATACCACATAGGCTGTTTAAAGCCAACAGTTGGTCAGGTGAAATATTACTCCGGTTATCCAACCATTTAATGGAGTTAAAGAGGTGTCTAAAATCCAAGTCACAGATACTCTCAAATACAAGCAAGTTAGGGTGCAAGGGGGGGTTGAATGTACTTAGCAGTTTAAGTGAAGAGCCTTCCTTATATGTATCATTATTGAAAAAAACTTTTAAGTTTAATCTACGCACAAAGCATTTCAAGTCCAATAATGTTTTAGGAAAATTAGGAAAAAATTAAGACAGTGTAGAACTCTGAAAAGTTAAAGTGCCAAAAATATATGTATCAGAGCTATATTTCCAGATTGTTTGGAAAGTAGTCTTCAATCAGAATACAAGGAGATTCTAACAGTGGTATGCAGGAATTTAAAAACAGGGACTATTTTTAAATTAGTAAGACTTTAAACAATCAGATAACACAAAAGCTGTTAGACTGGTTAAACAAACTTTAAAAATACCCAGTTTCAGAGCAGATCAGAGAACAGAAAACAATGCCAGCAAATATATAAATTTTTCAGTCAAGTTAAAATTAGGACAGTGCGGAACTCTGAAAAGTTAAAGTGCCAAAAAATATACTTATCAGTGCTATATTTCCTGATTGTATGAGAAGCACTCTGCAGTCAGAAGACAAGGAGATTCTATCAGTGGTATGTCAGAATTTACACACAGGAACTATTTTTAAATCAGCAATCCTTAAAACATTCACATAACACAGAAGCAGTTAGACCAGTTTTGCCAACTTTAAGAAAACCACAGGAATAGGGTGGGGACCAGTTTCAGAACAGATCAGAAAAGAGAAAATAATGCCAACAAATATATAAAATTTTCTGTCTAGGAAAAAGTAAGACAGTGCAGAACTCTGAAAAGTTAAAGTGCCAAACAATATACTTATCAGCACTATATTTCCAGATTATTTGAGAAGCACTCTTTAGTCAGAACACAAGGAGAGTCAAACACTGGTATGCAGGAATTAAGAAAGAAAGACTATTCTTAAATTAGCAAGACTTGAAACAATCATATAACACAAAAGATGTTAGACCAGTTTTACCAACTTTAAGAACACCACAGGAAATCGGGGGTAACCTGTTTCAGAACCGGTCCAAAAAAAAAGAAAACAATGCCAGCAAATATAGAAATATTTCAGTCAAGCAAAATGAAGACAGTGCAGAACTCAGTAAAAGTCAAAGTGCCAAAAAATATACTTAGAGCTATATTTCCAGATTGATTGAGAAGCACTTTTCTGTCAGAACACAAGCAGATTCTGACAGTGGTATGCAATAATTTACAAACAGGAACTATTTTTAATTCAGCAAGACTTGAAACAATCAGATTAAACAAAAGCTATTAGACTAGTTTTACCAAGTTTAAGAAGACTATAGTAATAGGGGGTCACTTTCAGAACATATCAGAAAACAGAAATCAATGGCAGCAAATATATAAATATTTCAGTAAAGCAAAAATTAAGACAGGGCAGAACTCTGAAACATTAAAGTGCCAAAAAATATACTTATCGGTGCAGTCTTTCCAGATTGTTTGAGTAGCACTCTTCAGTAAGAACGCATAGAGATTCTAACTGTGGTATGCAGGAATTTACAAACAGTGACAATTTTTAAATCATCAAGCTTTGAAACAATCACATAAAACAAAAGCTATTACACCAGTTTTACCAACTATAAGAACATCACAGTAATGAGGAGGGAGGGCATTTTCAGAACGGATCAGAAAACAGAAAACAATGCCAATAAATATATAAATATTTCAGTCAAGCAAAAATTAAGACAGCGCAGAAGTCTGAAAAGTTAGTGCCCAAAATATTCTTATCGATGCTATATTTTCAGATTGTTTGAGAAGCACATTTCAGGCAGAACACAAGGAGAATCTAACAGTGGTATTCAGGAACTTACAAACAGTGACTATTTTTAAATCAAAAGCCTTGCCATAATCAGGTAATGCAAAATCTGTTAGACCAGTTTCACAATATTTAAGACTACCACAGGAATGGGGGGGCAGTTTTAAAATGGATCAAAAAAGAAAACAGTGCCAACAAATATATAAATATTTCAGTCAAGCAAATGTTAAGACAGTGCAGAACACTGAAAAGTTGACAAAAAATATACGTATCATTGCTATATTTCCAGATTGTTTGAAAATCAGTCTTCAGTCAGAATACAAGGACATTCTAACAGTGGTATGCAGGAATTTACAAACACGGACTATCTAAATTAGCAAGACTTGAAACAATCAGATAACACAAAAGCTGATAGACTAGTTATACAGACTTTAAAAATATAACAGGAATATTGGGGTAACCAGTTTCAGAACAGATCAGAAAACAGAAAACAATGCCAGCAAATATATAAATATTTCAGTCAAGGTAAAATTAGGACAGTGCGGAACTTTGAAAAGTTAAAGTGCCAAAAAATATACTTATCAGTGCTATATTTCCAGATTGTTTGAGATGCACTCTGCAGTCAGAAGACAAGGAGATTCTATCAGTGGTATGCCAGAATTTACACACAGGAACTATTTTTGAATCAGCAATCCTTAAAATGATCATATAACACAAAAGCTGTTAAACGAGTTTTGCCAACTTTAAAAACACCACAGGAATAGGGTGTACCAGTTTCAGAACAGATCAGAAAAGAGAAAACAATGCCAACAAATATATAAATACTTCAGTCAATGAAAAATTAAGACAGTGCATAACTCTGAAAAGTTAAAGTGACAAAAAATATACTTATCGGCGCAGTATTTCCAGATTGTTTTAGTAGCACTCTTCAGTCAGAACACAAAGAGATTCTAACAGTGGTATGCTGGAATTTAATAACAAGGACTACTTTTAAATCAGCAAGCCTTGAAACTATCAGATAAAACAAAAGCTATTAAACCAGTTTTACCATCTTTAAGAACACCACAGTAATAGTGGGTCAGATTCAGAAACAGATCAGAAAACAGAACACAATGACAGCAAATATACAAATATTTCAGTCATGCAAAAATGAAGACAGTGCAGAACTCTTAAAAGAAAAAGTTCCTAAAATAAACTTATCGGCGGGATATTTCCATATTGTTTGAGAAGCACACTTTAGTCAGAATACAAGGGGATTCTAACAGTGGTATGCAGGAATTTAGAAAGAGGGACTATTCTTAAATAAGTAAGCCTTGAAATTATCAGATAATGAAAAGCTGTTAGACCAGTTTTACCAACCTTAAGAACACCACAGGAAAAGGGGGATAACCAGTTTCAGAAGAGATTAGAAAACAGAAAACAATGCTAGCAAGTATATAACTATTTCAGTCAAGCAAAAAGTAAGACAGTGCAGATCTCTGAAAAGTTAAAGTGCCAAACAATATACCTATCAGCACTATATTTTCAGATTATTTCAGAAGCACTCTTCATTCAGAACACAAGGAGAGTCAAATAGTGATATGCAGGAATTAAGAAACAAGGACTATTCTTAAATTAGCAAGACTTGAAACAATCATATAACACAAAAGATGTTAGATCAGTTCTACCAACTTTAAGAACACCACAGGAAATCGGGGGTAACCTGTTTCAGAATCGGTCAAAAAAAAAACAAAACAATGCCAGCAAATATAGAAATATTTCAGTCAAGCAAAATTATGACAGTGCAGAACTCAGTAAACGTCAAAGTGCCAAAAAATATACTTAGCGCTATATTTCCAGATTGTTTGAAAAGCATTTTTCTGTCAGAACACAAGCAGATTCTGACAGTGGTATGCAATAATTTAAAAACAGGAACTATTTTTAAATCAGCAAGACTTGAAACAATCAGATCCAACAAAAGCTATTAGACCAGTTTTACCAAGTTTAAGAACACCACAGTAATAGGGGGTCACTTTCAGAACATATCAGAAAACAGAAATCAATGGCAGCAAATATATAAATATTTCAGTCAAGCAAAAATTAAGACAGTGCAGAACTCTGAAAAGTTAAAGTGCCAAAAAATGTACTTATTTGTGCAGTGTTTCCAAATTGTTTGAGTAGTACTCTTCAGTCAGAACGCAAAGAGATTCTAACAGTGGTATGCAGGAATTTACAAACTGGGACAATTTTTAAATCATCAAGCCTTGAAACGATCACATAAAACAAAAGCTATTACATCAGTTTCACCAAGTATAAGAACACCACAGTAATGAGGAGGGAGGGCAGTTTCAGAACGGATCAGAAAACAGAAAACAATGCCAACAAATATATAAATATTTCAGTCAACAAAAATTAAGACAGTGCAGAAGTCTGAAAAGTTAGTGCCCAAAATATTCTTATTGGCATTATATTTTCAGATTGTTTGAAAAGCACATTTCAGGCACAACACAAGGAGAATCTAACAGTGGTATTCAGGAATTTACAAACAGTGACTATTTTTAAATCAAATAGCCTTGACATAATCTGATAATGCAAAAGCTGTTAGACCAGTTTTATAATATTTAAGAGTACTACAGGAATGGGGGGGGGGTCAGTTTTAGAACAGATCAGAAAAAAGAAAACAATGCCAACAAATATATAAATATTTCAGTCAAGCAAAAGTTAAGACAGTGCAGAACTCTGAAAAGTTAAAGTGACAACAAATATACTCATCATTGCTATATTTCCAGATTGTTTGAAAAGCAGTTTTCAGTCACGATACAAGGAGATTCTAACAGTGGTATGCAGGAATTTACAATCAGGGACTATTTTTAAATTAGCAAGACTTGAAACAATCAGATAACACAAAAGCTGATGGACTAGTTATATGAACTTTAAAAATACAACAGAAATATTGGGTGTAACCAGTTTCAGAACAGATCAGAAAACAAAAAACAATACCAGCAAGTATATAAATATTTCAGTCAAGGTAAAATTAGGATAGTGATGAACTTTGAAAAGTTAAAGCGCCAAAAAATATACTTATCAGTGCTATATTTCCAGATTGTTTTAGAAGCACTCTGCAGTCAGATGACAAGGAGATTCTATCAGTGGTATGCCAGAATTTACACACAGGAACTATTTTTAAATGAGCAATCCTTAAAATGACCATATAACACAAAAGCTGTTAGACCAGTTTTGCCAACTTTAAGAATACCACAGGAATAGGGTATACTAGTTTCAGAACAGATCAGAAAAGAGAAAGCAATGCCAACAAATATATAAATACTTCTGTCAAGGAAAAATTAAGACAGTGCAGAACTCTGAAAAGTTAAAGTGCAAAAAAATATACTTATCGGCACAGTATTTCCAGATTGTTTTATTAGCACTCTTCAGTCAGAACACAAAGAGATTCTAACAATGGTATGCTGGAATTTAAAAACAAGGACTACTTTTAAATCAGCAAGCCTTGAAACTATCAGATAAAACAAAAGCTATTAGACCAGTTTTACCACCTTTAAGAACACCACAGTAATAGTGGGTCAGATTCAGAAACAGATCAGAAAACAGAAAACAATGACAGCAAATATACAAATATTTCAGTCATGCAAAAATGAAGACAGTGCAGAACTCTTAAAAGAAAAAGTTCCTAAAATAAACTTATCGGCGGGATATTTCCATATTGTTTGAGAAGCAAACTTCAGTCAGAACACAAAAAGATTTTAACAGTGGTATGCAGGAGGGACTATTCTTAAATAAGTAAGCCTTGAAATAATCAGATAATGAAAAGCTGTTAGACCAGTTTTACCAACTTGAAAAACACCACAAGAAAATGGGGGTGACCAGTTTCAGAAGAGATCATAAAACAGAAAACAATGCTAGCAAACATATAACTATTTCAGTGAAGCAAAAGTTAAAACAGTGCAGATCTCTGAAAAGTTAAAGTGCCAAACAATATACTTATCAGAGCTATATTTCCCGATTATTTGAGAAGCACTCTTCAGTCAGAACACAAGGAGAATCAAACAGTGCTATGCAGGAATTAAGAAACAGGGACTATTTTTAAATCAGCAAGACTTCAAGCAATCATATAACACAAAAGATGTTAGACCAGTCAAGGAAAAATTAAGACAGTGCAGAACTCTGAAAAGTTAAAGTGCCAAAAAATGTACTTATCAGCGCTATATTTCCAGAGTGTTTGAGAAGCACCCTCAGTCAGAACACAAGGACATTCTTACAGTGGTATGCAGGAATTTACAAACAGGGACTATTTTCAAATCAGCAAGCCTTGAAATAATCAGATAACACAAAAAGCTGTTAGACCACTTTTGCAACTTTAACAACACCACAGAAATAGGGCAGGGGACCAGATTCAGAACCGCTAAGAAAACTATTCCAGCAAATATATAAATATTTCAGTTAAGCAAAAAATAAGACAGTGCAGAACTCTGAAAAGTTAAAGTGCCAGTAAATATACTTATAGGTGCTGTATTTCCAGATTGTTTGAGTAGCACTCTTCAGTCAGAACACAAAGATATTCTAACAGTGGTATGCAGGAATTTACAAACAGGGCTGACTTTTAAATCATCAAGCCTTGAAACAATCAGAAAAATCAAAATATATTAGACCAGTTTTACCAACTTTAAGAACACCACAGTAATAAGGGGTGAGTTTCAGAACAGATCAGAAAACAGAAAACAATGCCAGCAAATATATAAATATTTCACTCAAGGTAATATTAAGACAGTCCGGAACTCTGAAAAGTTAAAGTGACAAAAAATATACTTATCAGTGCTATATTTTCAGATTCTTTGAAAAGCACACTGCAGTCAGAAGACAACGAGATTCTAACAGTGGTATGCTGGAATTTACACACAGGAACTATTTTTAAATCAGCAATCCTTAAAACAATCACATAACACAAAAGCTGTTAGACCAGTTTTACCAAGTTTAAGAACACCACAGGAAGAGGAGGATGGACCAGTTTCAGAACAGAGCAGAAAACAGAAAATAATGCCAGCAAATATATAAATATTTAATTCAAGGTGAAATTAAGACAGAGTGCAGAACTCTGAAAAGTTAAATTCCCTAAAATATACTTATTTTTGGTATATTTCCAGATTGTTTGAGAAGCACACTTCAGTCAGAACACAAGGAAATACTAACAATGGAATGGAGGAATTTACAAACAGGGACTGTTTTAAATCAGCAATCCTTGTAATAATCAGATAACATAAAAGGCATTAAACCAGTTTTACCAACTTTAAGAACACCACAGGAATGGGGGGGGGGTGGTGGTGACCAGTTTCAGAACAGAGCAGAAAACAGAAAACAATGCCAGCAAATATATAAATATTTCAGTCAAGCCAAAATTTAGACAGTGTAGAACTCTGAAAAGTTAAAGTGCCAGAAAGTATACTTATAGGTGTATATTTCCAGAATGTTTGAAAAGCACTCTTCAGTCAGAACACAAGAAGATTCTATCAGTGGTATGCAGGAATTTACAAACAGGGGCTATTTTTACATCAGCAAGCCTTGAAACAATCAGATAACACAAAAGCTGTTAGACCAGTTTTACCAACTTTAAGAAGACCACAGAAATAGGGCGGACCAGTTTCAGAACAGATCGAAAACAGAAAACAATGCCAATGAATATGTAAATATTTCAGTCAATCAAAAAATAAGACAGTGTAAAACTCTGAAAAGTTAAAGTGCCAAAAATATACCTATCAGCACTATATTTCCAGTTTGTTTAAGGAGTACTCTTCAGTCAGAACACAAGGAGATTCTAACAGTGGTATGCAGAAATTTACAAACAGGTAATATTTTTATATCAGCAAGCCTTGAAACAATCAGATAACACAAAAGCTGTTAGACCACTTTTACCAAATACAAGAACACCAAAGGAATGTGGGGAGGAGCCCGTTTCAGAACAGATCACAAAACAGAAAACAATGGCAAGAAATATATAACTATATCAGACAAGGAAAAATAAAGACAGTGCAGAACTCTGAAAAGTTAAAGTGCCAAAAAATATATAAATACAGTGCTGATAAGTATATTTTTGACACTTTAACTTTTCAGAGTTTTGCACTGCCTTAACTTTTGTTTGACTGAAATTGTTATATATTTGCTGGCATTGCTTTCTGTTTTCTGATCTGTTCTAAAACTGCCCCCCCATTCCTGTGGTGTTCTTAAAGTTGGTAAAACTGGTCTAACACATTTTGTGTTATGTGATTGTTTTAAGGATTGCTGATCTAAAATAGACCCTGTTTGTAAATTCCTGCATACCACTCTTAGAATCTCCTTGTGTTCTGACTGAAGGGTGTCTCTCATACAATCTAGAAATATAGCGCTGATAAATATATTTTTGGCAGTTTAACTTTTCAAAGTTCTGCACTGTCTTAATTTTTGTTTGACTGAAATACATATATATCTGCTGGCATTGTTTTCTGTTTTTTTGTCTGTTCTGAAACTGGTTACTCCCCAATTCCTGTGGTGCTCTTAAAGTTGGTAAAACTGGTCAAACATCTTTTGTGTTATATGATTATTTCAAGCCTTGCTGATTTAAAAATAGCCAAACTCAAAAACCAAAAACAAAAAACTGACAAACTAGCTAAGAGACAGTGCTGTAGACAGAGTCAGTGAACACTTTAAAGTTAAAATCAATGAACACTTTAATGAAAAAAGCAGTTAGACCAAAACTATAATGCAAAGCACTTTTCGTCTGGCTACATAGCCAGACTTCTTCAAACAAAGGAAGAAAAAATTACCAACATTAAGTATTCACCATTAACCTTCCAATTAACTAATTAACCAATAAAAAGCATGGCAGCGTAAAAACAATTAAAGGTCAATAATTTGATAGTGTTAAAACATCCACATTCAACATTTTCAACTTAAAACAGCTAAAATATTAAGTAAGCAACCCCACCAGCACCACCCACCAATCAAAACATTTGCCATAGAAAATATAACCTAATATAATGTTAACTTTTAACAGTTTACTTAAAAAAGTGAAAAAATGTGAGAAAATGTTTAAGACTGACTTTAGACACCTACGCATGCTTTCCACAAAATATTGTTTGTACAACTTCATTCGTTTAACTACAAAAGGAAACACAGTTATTAAAAGGAGGGGTTAAACAGTCCATTAGGCTTTCACTTTCAAGACTAAAGTTTTTATAACAATTGGAATGGCTCTGGCAACTGAGGCTGAATGCTAGTAGTGCACCAGGGCTGAATGAAGTCATCTCATTAACTTGTATTTTAAAACTAAAAAGTCTGAGTAGATGACTTACCGATCGATTGCCTGATCTTCGACAAAAAAAGGAGATTTAGTGTACGAACATAACTTTAGTCTTGAAGGTGAAAGCCTAATGGACTGTTTAACCCCTGCTTTTAATAAATGTGTTTCATTTTGTAGTTAAACTAATGTAGTTATACCAACAATATTTTGTTACAAACAACATGTGTAGGTGCCTAAAGTCAGTCTTAAACATTCTCTTACATTTTTTCACTTTTTTAAGTACACTGTTAACAGTTAACATTATATTAGGTTATAATTCATATGACAAATGTTTTGATTGGTGGGTGGTGCTGGTGGGGTTGCTTGCTTAACATTTTAGCTGTTTTCAGTTGAAAATGTTGAATGTGGATGTTTTAACACTATCAAATTATTGACCTTTAATTGTTTTTATGCAGCAATGCTTTTTATTGGTTAATTAGTTAAGTGGAAAGTTTAGGGTGAATACTTCATGTTGGTAATTTTTTACTTTCTTTGTCTGAAGAAGTCTGGCTATGCAGCCAGATGAAAAGCACTTTACATTGCAGTTTTGGTCTCACTGCTTTTTTATTAAAGGATTTGTTGATTTTAACTTAAAAGTGTTCCTTGATTCTGTCTCCAGCAGTGTATCTTACCTGATTTAAAAATAGTCCCTGTTTCTTAATTCCTGTATATCACTGTTTGAATCTTCTTGTGTTCTGATTGAAGAGTGCTTCTCAAATAATCTGGAAATATAGTGCTGATAAGTATATTGTTTGGCACTTTAGCTATTCAGAGTTCTGCACTGCCTTAATTTTTGCTTGACTGAAATAGTTATATATTTGCTGGCATTGTTTTCTGTTTTCTGAATTGTTCTGAAACTGGTCCCCCCCAATCCTGTGATGTTCTTAAAGTTGGTAAACTGGTCTAACGAATTTTCAGTTATGTGATTGTTTTAAGGATTGTTGATCTAGAATAGGCCCTGTTTGTAAATTCTTGCATACCAATATTACAATCTCCTTGTCTTCTAACTGAAGAGTGCTTCTCAAACAACCTGGGAATATACTGATAAGAATATTTTGGCACTTTAACTCTTCAGAGTTCTTCACTATCTTAATTTTTCCTTTACTGAAATATTTATATATTTGTTGACATTGTTTTCTGTTTTCTGATCTGTTCTGAAACTGGTCCCCCCTATTCCTGTGGGTTCTTTAAGTTGGTAAAACTGGTCTAACAAGTTTTGTGTTATATGCTTGTTTCAAGGCTTGCTCAATTAAAAATAGCCCCTCTTTGTAAATTCCTGTGTACCACTGTTAGAATCTCCTTGTGTTCTGACTGAAGAGCGTCTCTCAAACAATCTGGAAATATAGCGCTGGTAAATATATTTTTTGGCACTTTAACTTTTCAGAGTTCTGCACTGTCTTAATATTTGCTTGACTGAAATATTTATATATTTGTTGGCACTGTTTTCTGTTTTTTGATCTGACTGTTTGAGAAGCATACTTCAGTCAGAACACAAGGAGATTCTAACAGTAGTATGCAGGAATTTATAAACAGGGGATATTTTTAAATCAGAAAGCCTTGACATAATCAGATAACACAAAAGCTGTTAGACCACTTCTACAAAATTTAAGAGGACCACAGGAATGGGGGGCCAGTTTCAGAACAGATCAGGAAACAGAAAACAATGCCAGCAAATATATAACTAGTTCAGTCATGCAAAAATTAAGGAAGTGCAGAACTCTGAAAAGTTATAGTACCAAACAATATACTTAGCGCTATATTTCCAGATTATTTGAGAAGTACTCTTCAGTCAGAGCATAAGAAGATTCAAACAGTGGTATGCAGGAATTAAGAAACAGGGACTATTACTAAATTGGCAAGACTTGAAAAAAAATCATATAACACAAAAGATATTAGACCTGTTTAACCAAACTTTAAAACTGCATGAATTGGCAGGTAACCAGTTTCAGAACAGATCAAAAAACAGAAAACAATGCCAACAAATATATAAATATTTGAAGTCAAGCAAAAATTAAGACAGTGCAGAACTCTGAAAAGTTAAAGTGCCAAAAAATATATTTATCAGCGCTATATTTCCATATTGTTTTAGAGGCACTCTTCAGTCAGAACACAATGAGATTCTAACAGTGGTATGGAGGAATTTACAAACAAGGGCTATATTTAAATCAGCAAGCCTTGAAACAATCAGATCACACAAAAGCTATTAGACCAGTTTTACCAACCTTAAGAACACCACAGGAATAGGGGGACCAGTTTCAGAACAGATCAGAAAACAGAAACCAATGCCAACAAATATATAAATATTTCAGTCAAGGAAAAATTAAGACAGTGTAGAACTCAGAAAAGTTAAAGTGCCAAAAAATATTCTTATCAGCAGTATATTTCCAGGTTTTTTGCGAAATGCTCTTTAGTCAGAGGACAAGGAGATTGTAACAGTGGCATGCAGGAATTTACAAACTGGGCCTATTTTAGATCAGCAATCCTTAAAACAATCACATAACACAAAATCTGTTTGACTAGTTTTACCAACTATAAGAACACCACAGGAAAGGGGGAGGCAGTTTCAGAACAGATCAGAATACAGAAAACAATGCCAGCAAATATATAACTATTTAAGTCAAGCAGAAATTAAGACAGTGCGGAACTCTGAAAAGTTAAAGTGCCAAACAATATACTTATCAGCACTATATTTCCCGATTATTTGAAAAGTACTCCAGTCAGAACACAAGGAGATTCAAGCAGTGGTATGCAGGAATTTACAAAGAGGGACTATTTTTGAATCAGCACGCCTTGAAACAATCAGATAACACAAAAAGCTGTTAGACCAGTCTTATAACTTTAACACCACCACAGAAATAGGGCAAGGGACCAGTTTCAGGACTGCTGAGAAAACAGAAAACAATTCCAGCAAATATATAAATATTTCAGTTAAGCAAAAATTAAGACAGTGCAGAACTCTGAAAAATTAAAGGGCCAAAAAATATACTTATCAGAGCAGTATTTCCAGATTGTTTGAGTAGCACTCTTCATTCAAAACACAAGGAGTTTCTAACAGTGGTATGCAGGAATTTACAAACAGGGACTACTTGTAAATCAGCAAGCCTTGAAACAATCAGATAACACAAAAGCTGTTAGACCAGTTTTACCAAATTTAAGAGCACCACGTGAATGGGGGGGGGGGGGCGAGTTTCAGAACAGATCAGAAAACTGAAAACAATGCCAAAAAATATATAAATATTTCAAGCAAAAATTAAGACAGTGCAGAACTCTGAAATGTTAAAGTGCCAAAAATATACTTATCAGTGCTATATTTCCAGGTTGTTTGAGAAACACTCTTCAGTCCAATGACAAGGAGATTGTAACAGTGGTATGCATGAATTACAAACAGGGACTATTTTTAAATCAGCAAGCCTTGAAATGATCAGATAACACAAAAGCTGATAGACCAGTTTTACCAACTGTAAGAACACCACAGGAATGGGGGAACAAGTTTCAGAACAGATAAAAAAACAGAAAACAATGCCAACAAATATATAAATATTTCAGTCAATGAAAAATTAAGACAGTGTAGACCTCTGGAAAGTTAAAGTGTGAAAAAATACACTTATCAATGCTATATTTCCAGTTTGTTTGAGAAGCACTCTTCGGTCAGAAGACAAGGAGATTGTAACAGTGGTATGAAGGAATTTTCAAACAGGGAGTATATTTAAATCAGCAATCCTTAAAACAATCACATAACATAAAATCTGTTAGACCAGCTTTACCAACTTTAAGAACACCACAGGAATCGGGGGGGGGGGGGGTCCAGTTTCAAAACAGATAAAAGAAACAGATAACAATGCCAGAAAATATATAACTATTTCAGTCAAGCAAAAATCAAGGCAGTGCAGAACTCTGAAAAGTTGAAGTGCCAAACAATATTTTTATCAGCACTATATTTCCAGATTATTTGAGAAACACTCTTCAGTCAGAACACAAGGAGATTCAAACAGTGGTATGCAGGAATTTACAAACAGGGACAATTCTTAAATCAGTAAGCCTTGAAATAATCAGATAACACAAAAGTTGTAAGACCACTTTTACAACTTTAGCAACACCACAGAAATAGGGCAGGTGACCAGTTTCAGAACTACTCAGAAAACAGAAAACAATTCCAGCAAATATATAAATATTTCAGTTAAGCAAAAATTAAGACAGTGCAGAACTCTGAAAAGTTGAAGTGCCAAAAAATATACTTATCAGCACAGTATTTCCAGATTGTTTGAGTAGCACTCTTCAGTTCAAACAAAAGGAGATTCTAACAGTGGTATGCAAGAATTTACAAACAGGGACTACTTTTCATTCTGCAAGCCTTGAAACAATCAGATAACGCAAAAGCTGTTAGACCAGTTTTAACAACTTTAAGAAAACCACAGGTATGGTGGGAACCAGTTCCGGAACAGATCAGAAAACAATGCCAGCAAATATTTAAATATTTCAGTCAAACAAGAATTAAGACAGTGCAGAACTCTGAAAAGTTAAGTGCCAAAACAATACTTATCAGTGCTATATTGCCAGATTGTTTGAGAAGCACTCTTCTGTCAGAACAGAAGGATATTCTTACAGTGGTATGCAGGAATTTACAAATAGGGACTATTTTTAAATCATCAAGCCTTGAAACAATTAGATAAACAAAAGCTATTAAGCCAGTTTTATCAACTTTGACAGTAATGAGGGAAGTGGGCAGTTTCAGAACAGATCAGAAAACTGAAAACAATGCCAACAAATATATTAATATTTCAGTCAAGCAAAAATTAAGACAGTGCAGAACTCTGAAAAGTTAAAGTCCCTAAAGTATACTTATTGGTAGTGGATTTCCAGATCTCACTTCAGTCAGAACACCAGGAGATACTAACAGTGGTATGCAGGAATTTACAAACATTGACTATTTTTAAATCAGCAAGACTTGAAACAATCAGATAACACAAAAGCTGTTAGACCTGTTTGATGAACTTTAAAAATACCACAGGAATATTGGGGGTAACCAGTTTCAGAACAGAACAGAAAACAGAAAACAATGCCAGCAAATATATAAATATTTCAGTCAAGGAAAAATTAAGATAGTGTGGAACTCTAAAAAGTTAAAGTGCCAAAAAATATACTTATCAGCACTATAGTTCCAGTTTGTTTTAGAAGTACTCTTCAGTCAGAACACAAGGAGATTCTAACAGTGGTATGCACAGACAGAAACTATTTTTATATCAGCAAGCCTTGAAACAATCAGATAACACAAAAGCTTTTAGTCCACTTTTACCAAATTTAAGAACACCACAGGAATAGGCGGAGGGACATGTTTCAGAACAGATCACAAAACAGAAAACAATGCCCACAAATATATAACTCTTTCAGTCAAGGAAAAATTAAGACAGTGCAGAACTCTGAAAAGTTAAAGTATTAAAAATATACTTATCAGTGCTATATTTCAAAATTGTTTGAGAAGCACTCTTCATTCAGAACACAAGGAGATTCCAACAGTGGTTTGCAGGAATTTACAAACGCTGACTATTTTTAAATCAGCAAACCTTGAAATAATCAGACAACACAAAGGTTGCTAGACCAGTTTTACCAACTTTAAGAACACCACAGGAATGGAGGGACCAGTTTCAGAACAGATCAGGAAACAGAAAACAATGCCAGCAAATATATAAATATTTTAGTCAAGCAAAAATTAAGACAGTGCAGAACTCTGAAAAGTTAAGGTGCCAAAAATATACTTATCACCGGTATATTTCCGATTGTATGAGAAGCAATCTGCATTCAGAACACAAGGATATTCTAACAGTGGTATGCAGGAATTTGCAAACAGGGACTATTTTTAAATCAGCAAATCTTGAAACAATCAGATAACTAAAAGCTGTAAAAATGATGATGGTCTATGCAGACAGGGTATTACAGTAGTTTAAAAATCTGTAAATGTAGTATATACTGTAAATACTGCATAGTATAATGTAAATCAACTTGACAATTTTTTTTAAATAATGTCTGGAAGCCCACAATACTCTAGATAATTGCCTCTCACAGGAGAGATTGCAAGGCCAAGAGAGGAGACTGTTATTGGACCTTGTCTTGAAGAAGTGGAAATAAAATCAGGAAGATAACTAAAAGACATGCAGATCTACTGAAGTCTCTCAGAAGCTTTAATTATGAATTTCCTCAGTGAGTACCAGGAGCACAGTTGTGGATGTATTTGACTACAAGGCAGCGTTACCAGGGCTGATGTACTATGCCAGTGAATTGTAAGGAATTTTGTTTCAATGTGACACTTTATAAGTGGACTAAAAACAGAAATCTGTGTTGTAAATAACCAGAAGTGTGATTGTTTTCTATTAAGATGAAATTGAAGTTTAGTTTGACCTTTTCACTTTAATTAAGCTGTACTTGAACTAAAGAGACTTTCCTGTGTATTACACTTGCTACAATATTTAAACTCTACATTTAGAAAAAAAAAATGAAAATTCCAATGTGAAGCAAGTTCCCTTCAAAACTGCTATCTTTGAACATTAAGAACCAGCATTATTTGAAATGCCATTAAGCATCAACACATAGTAAGAAAGTAGCAAGCCTTAGGACTTGGATTACCAGCATATCAGAGTAGTACTCTATTCTATTTCACCATTCCTATTACACAGACAGTAACGTACAGTTGTGTAAGCTGAATTTACCATAACAATAGATGTTTGAATGATCACTCCCGCAGTAGCTTTAGCTATATGGGTTATATCCTGCAAAGGATATAACAGTCAGACAGCTTCCAAAGCTTCAAGGCACCTTCCATGTGCCCAAACTCTCAAGCAGCTTGAGCTGGTCTGACTAAAAGATAAGTTTGGGTGCAAAGCCCTTCAGAGCTTTCCTGCCGGCAGAGAGTGAGGCTGAGCAATGAAAGGACAATGCCAGGAATAACAGAAAATAAAAGTCCACAAACTGGCAAAATAACATAACAAACATTAAGGGGGATGGAGGGAGGGAGAGTCTACAGCAGCACTGATCAGAGAAGGAATCAAGCTTATATTGCTTTGTAAAAGTAAGCACAGAGGACCATGTAGCAGCTTCTGGAATACATCTAGAATCCTACCCCCTCAAAAAAGCCACAGATGAAGCCAAGGTCTTGGTACAGTGGGTCTTGACCTCACCTGGAATAGATTTGCTATGATGAGTATAACAAAAGGCAATAGCCTTAGACAGCCATTTGGAAATGTTCTGCTTTAACACAGGTTGTCCCATCTACATACCTTTACAAGAAATGAACAATTGCTCCAAAGATGTAAAACAGCGGTCCCCAACATCCAGGCTGCGGACTGGTACTGGACCGTGGAGCTCTTGGTACCGGGCCATCAGGTAAGTAAGTGAATGCCTGTATGAGTTTGTTTATGTGTCTGTCTGTGTGTGTGAGTAAATGCATGCATGAAAGCAAAAGAATCTGTGTGTGTGTGTGTGTGTGTGTGTGTGTGTGTGTGTGTGTGTGTGTGTGTGTGTGTGTGTGTGTGTGTGTGTGACCAGGGGAGTGACAGCAATGTATGGATGAATGCATAAGTGGGTGTGTGGCATGTGGGTGTGACAGACAGAGCAATGTGTGAATGAATGCAGGTATGAATGAGGAAGTAACTGTGTGTGTGTATGTGTGCAATCGGGAGAGTGAGAGCGATGTATGAATGAATGCGTAAGTGGGTGTGTGGCATGTGGGTGTGACAGACAGTGACAACGATGTATGAACTAATGTGTAAGTGGGTGTGTGGCATGTGGGTGTGACAGACAGAGTGATGTGTGAATGAATGCAGGTATGAATGAGAAAGTGACGGTGTGTGTGTGTGTGTGTGTGTGTGTGTGTGTGTGTGTGTGTGTGTGTGTGTGTGTGTGTGTTTGTGTGTGTGCATGTGTGTGTGTGAGATCAGGAGAGTGAGAGTGATGTGTGAATGAATGGAGGTATGAATGAGGATTTGACTATGTGTGTGTTTGATCAGGAGAGAGTAAGAGTGATGTGTGAGTGAATGCAGGTATGACTGAGGGAGTGACTGTGTGTGAGAGATGGGAAAAGAGTGAGAGCGATGTGTGTGAGTGAATGCATGCATGAATGCAAAAGAGGCTGTGTGTGTGTGTGTGTGTGTGTGTGTGTGTGTGTGTGTGTGTGTGTGTGTGTGTGTGTGTGTGTGTGTGTGTGTGTGTGTTATGGACAAAAGGCTTACCAAGTCTGAGCTTTCCTAAAAAGATTTATGCACAATATTCTGTCTGGTCAATTAAACTGGGAATGAACTGCTGATTGGTCCAGGCAGTTCAAGGAAATAAAGTGATCCGTAAGTCCTCAAGACTTGTGCAGAAGCCTTATTAAAATGCAATGCTCCCCCTATGTTTTGTTTTTCTTGTATGTTCTGACCTGTGTTTATGAATGCTGTTTAAAGCAAAAGTGTTCTCTTTTTGACAGTTTGGTGTTTTAACCAGCATGGCCAAATGCTGAGCTCTTTTGTGGCTCATCTAAAATAAATCATTCTTTTAACTTACTGTGACATCAGAGGTCTAATCTTAAAGCTTGCTTTTTCTTATTGCATCTGAAATATAAAGTGAAAACATGAGGCAGGACCACCAGGCTCTAAAAATCAGACAAATGTATTGTATATTCAACGGATAAGTGCTTTCACATGTAAAAACATGCTTCATCAGATCTCAAAAAACAGTCAATCAGCTTAATTTAAACAAATTTAAAATACTGTTAACCAATCCAGTCACAGCAAAAGAATCAAATTAATTAATTAACCCCTTCAGCAGTAAGGTGAATGCTGACTAGAGACAAAATAAAATCCATGTTAAACCGACAATAAGAAGTGTGTGTATATAATCAACAGTCACATAGACACAAATCCTTACATGGTTATATGAATGTGTATGTGTATAAATTCATGTAAAAGTATATATATTATATATATATATATATATATATATATATATATATATATATATATATATATATATATATATATAAAACGAGACATAGCATATGTACTTCAAATATATAAATATACATAAATAGGGAAAAATAAAATAAAATAAGATGAAAATTAAAACCAACTCAGAAAAATGTTTTATGTAAATGCAAAAACTTCCTATACCGGTTACGATATATATTATGAACTGGCCATCGACCATACAACAATATTATTGTGCTTTGATTCTGACTTACTTCAGCTCATCCCATCTTATCTTACTCTAATTTATTTTATTTCATTTTATTACATATTATTTTATTACATATTATTTTATTGGGCATGCTACCAGGGCTGGTTTAAGACTAACATGATTATTAAGCTCTGGAAAAATGTTGGCACGCAATCTAAAAATCCATTTAACTTCTACCAACTCTAATTGATTGTTCAAATTGCCCCCTCTCATATTAATCGGCACTATTTGCAAAACCATAAAGCTAAACGTATGGGTACTAAAATTAGCCACATGTTTAACTAATGCATTTTGTTGATTTAAATTTCTGATGTCATACAAATGATTAAAAATCCTGTCTCTCAACCTTAGTGTAGTCTTGCCTACATAGAAACAGGTACAACAATGACAAGATGCAAGATATACTAAGTTAACACTGTTACAGGTAACAATAAATCTATTACATACCCACACTTCTTATTGTCTGTTTAACATTGATTTTATTCAGTCTCTAGTCAGCATTCATCTTACTGCTGAAGGAGTTAATTAATTAATTTGATTCTTTAGCTTTGACTGGATTGGTTAACAGTATGTTAAATTTGCTTAAATTAAGCTGATTGACTGTTTTTTGAGATCTGATGAAGCATGTTTTACATGCGAAAGTGCTTATCTGTTGAATATACAATAATTTGTCTGATTTTTAGAGCCTGGTGGTCCTGCCTCGTGTTTTCACTTTGGATTTTTCACAGTTTCTTGGCTTGGACCTTTGGGTAGCAGGATACTTTTTTGCATCTGAAATGTGTGCAAAAAGGAAATAAATAAAGTCAATTATGTGGTGCCATCAATAGTTCTTTACAAGTTTATATTACAATGCTTCTTTTAATTTATGCCCTCAAATAATTATGACTTGTTGTTAGAAAAACAAGCTAGAAATGACAGAACCTTTTGGATGACAGTTATTGTCCTCTTACCATGCCTTTTTCTCTAAGAATTCCAAAACCATACAGCCATACAAGCTATTGAATGATTTCATTTTAAAGCTTACATAATGTTTAACAAAACTGCGGTAATACTTAACCTCTGTCTAATTCAATTAAAAAGGATAGTAAATGTTGTTCAAATGATGTTTATTAATAATGATGTGGTTTTCCTATTTCTCAAAATATTTCAACAACTAAATAACACTGGCAGAAATGCCTAGCTTCGTATAAGCACTTGCAGCTAGATGAACAAATTGCTGCTGCTGTCAGTATACGTGTATAGCTTGAGTGGTCATTCAGATATTTTAAGTTGTTTGCAAAGTATTATAAACATTAATACTTACTGTGTTATTGTGGCTTATAAAATCCAGATTAAGATTAAGAATATAATGAATGTGATCGCTATAAAGATTCCTTTCTACTGAACAGTGTGCCATTTACACTTCATTAGTTACACGGTTCTAGGGGTATATATGCATATTTGATTTGACTGTGAGGATGCAATTTGATTTGTCAGAAAGTGCAGTATACACCCATTGGATGTTAAAGTACAGACTTTCAGAGCTTCATTGGATGGAACGAGATAATAACTTTACACAAACCTCATTTCTGCTGCTGCTGCTGCTGCTGCTGCTTCCAGCGATCACTTTCTCCCCCCCTCTTTCTCACACACACACACACACACACACACACACACACACACACACACACACACACACACACACACCATACCTCTCAACCTCTTAGTGTGCAGGAAATCTAGGCAAAGCCTAACAGAATGGGGGGATAAGTAGGGACAGATTTTAAATATTGCTTTTATAACCATAGAAAGTTGCTGGAATAACACGATTTGTTTTATTATGCATTTTTCTGAAGGATATGAGGTCTGAAATGCAAATGTATTTCATTATTTAGTGACTTCAGTCCTCAGATCATCCCAGTGATTTGCCAGAAAATCACAAAGGTTATGAGGAACAGACCAAAACTCAGAGGGAAAAATATGGACATCCTGCGAAAATCTGTACAGTTGAGAGGTATATTATACCTCTCAGCCTCTTACTTAGATCAAGAAATCTGGACAAAGCCAAACATAATGGGGGGACAATGGGCCAAAATAGGGACCCTTTTAAGTACTGCTCTTACAGTACAGGTTTTGCATTAGCATGAATTTTCTGAAGGGTATGAAGTATGAAACTCAACTGTCTGTCATTATTTTCTGACTTCAGCCTCAAAGATCTGTCAGTGATTTGCCAGAAAACAACAATTTTATGAGAAAAAGACCAGAAATATGAGACAAAAATCTGGACATTCTGTGAAAATATGTACAGTTGAGAGGTATGCTGGTCAGAGCCAAGTAATAGAGACAGATTTTAAATATTGCTCTTATAAACATAAAATCAGTAAGGTTGCCATTAAGTTTCCTTACCTCTCAACCATAGTAGATCAATGTTATGTTGTTAAGCAGAATGTACACTTTTTTGTGGTAATTATGGCCAATTGTCTTATTATTATACTTTGGAGCTTTTTTCCCCGGGTCTGGCCTCCTCATTAAACAAATGTGAAATAAATAAATAAATATGTACTTTATTATGCGTGCCGCGAGATGGCTGGTCCATGGAAAATTGTCTTACATTGATACCGGTCCTTGGTACAGAAAAGGTTGGCGACCACTGATCTAAAAGATATAGTTCTGTCAAGATAGTACCTGAATTTTCTGTGAATATCCAAGGTATGGAGTGTCCTTTCTCCCTCATTTTTAGGTTCAGGAATGCAAATTGGAAGATGGACAGTTTGTCTTAAAGTTAACCTGGATACTACTTGAGGCTTAAAGATGGATTAGTTCTCAAAGAAATCCTGTTCCTATGGAAAATGAGGAAAGGTTGACTCAACATAAGAGCTTGCAGATGTCTGATCAATCAGTAAAACTGTTTTCCATGTTAAGAACCTCAAGTCAGTCAGACTAGCTGGTTCAAATAGAGCAAGTGTTAGCTTCCGTAACATAAAATTAAGATCCCAAGGAAGGTCCACCGGTTTAGTTGAAGGAATCTTATGCAAAACCCCTTTCAAGTACATTTAGATATGAGACTGTCTTGAAAGAAGAGGATCCATAGGCAGACATGCTAAAATGGCTGATAAATGAAACTTGACAGATGAATAAGAAAGGCCATAGTTTCGTAGGTTCATAGGTGTGTGGATAGTAACTCACACAAATCCTGTAAAACCACAGAACAACTAGCCCTGAATGGATTCTGGTTATGTTGTTGGCACCAATTAGAAAACCTTTTCCATTTGCTAACATATAATTTTTGCCTCCATTAGTACCTGCTGCACATCAAAAGGTTCCTAAAAGGAGTTAAGACCATATCATCCAGGCAGTCAATTGAAAGTGACTGATGTCAGGGTGTATCAAACACTCCTGTTCTTGTGGGGGTTGATCCATTCTGTGAGGAAGCTTGTGGTAATGGCCTCTGGCCAATTCCAAAAGAAGGAAGAATCATGGTTACCTGGGCCAGAAGGGAGTCACCACACTGTTCTTGGGGGATTCCTTCTGACTCTTCAGAAGTACACTGGATATTAATGGAAAGGCATGCAGGAACTTTCCTGTCTAAAGGAAAAAAAGGCATCTGTCGTCTAGACCTTCTTCTATGGAGTTCTAGAACACAATTTTGCTAGTTGATTATTCAGAGAGAAGGCAAAAAGGTCTACTTGAGGAACTCCCCATAGATGGATCAAAGCTTGGAAGTCCCCAATCTACTTTCCATTTATGAGGGTCTGCCTTGGTCATGCTCAGTTTGTCTGCCACACAGTTTTGCTCTGATAGAATGTAGGATGCCTGTTGAGTGAGAGTATGTTGTGAAGTTATATAAGCTAACATGGCTAGGCTACAAAGGGGGCACAACCTGGTTCCCTCTTGTTTGTTGATGTACCACATTACTATAGTATTGCCTGTAACCACTTGAACAGGTCCCAGGGACCATAGATGATTCAGGGATTTGAGTGCCCTGATCAGGGCAAGCATCTTCTTGATATTCATTTGCTTTCATCTGTTTTTGTTGTCCCACACCTCCTGCACTGTTATGCCTCTTGAGACCTCTCCTCAAGCAAATTCCAAAGTGCCTGTGGTGACTGACTGCTTTGGAGCAGGGAAGGAGAATGGGAGACTTGGATTTAAAGATATCTGTCACTTCCACAAAAAATAATTCTCTTCTGAGAAACCCCAACACTAGGATCTGAAAAGATGAAAGGTTTTGATGCTGGCACCAAAGTGATTTCAGATACCACTGTTATCTTTCTCTTGTGGAATCTTGCCAGGGGTATCATGAGAATTATAGATGCAATGCGACCCAAAAGCCTGAGGTATTCCCTCGCAGTGACTGAAGATTTCCTGTGGAAGGAAAGCTCTTTGAACTGAGGTGTTGTTTAGAAATCCCAGGAAAACAGCCCTGTGTGATGGAGTCAATATAGACTTTTGAATTTCTCTTGGAATCCCAGCATGCGCAACAGATCTCTCACCTAAGAGATTCCTAACATTTTGAAAAAGACTGCAAAGATAAGCAAGTTGTCTAAATATGGAAAAATATGGATACCCTGTAGCCTGCAATGTGCTATAATTACAGCTAGACACTTTGAGAACACTATTGGTGTAGTGGATAGTCCAAGGAGTAAGATAGAGAACTGATTATGTTATCAGGACACAGAAAACCTTAAGAAACATTTGAAGTCTGGATGAATAGCGGTGAGATGATAAGCATCTTTTAAATCTAGTATTACAAGGAAACTTAAAAGAGGAGGAAGAGGTAACAGATCATGAAGTGACATAATTTTGAATCTGTTCACTGTTGCAAACAGGTTTAGGAAGGAAAGATCCAGAACTGGTCTCCAAGCATTTTCTTTCTTTTTTTCTTTCTTTCTTTGGGACTAGGAACATCCTTGAATAAAACTCCCTCCACACCTGAGAAGGAGGAACTGGTTGTATCTCTCCTTGGGACAGCATGTGATGAAGAGCAGGTGGAACCAAGCAGTCTGATCTGCAGGATGAGGAATGGACCATGGGAAGGAGGAATTTCCCCCCACTGCCATCTATAACACTGATAAATGATTTTCATAACCTATTTGTCTGAAACGATCTGTTGCCAAAGAGAAAATGGTGATTCAGAGTTTCAGGAAGAGGCAGGGTGGAAAGGGATCACAAGGTCTCTGGAATAATCATTCAGACTTGCTGGAGGAGGTTTTGGGAGGGTTGAGACTTCTTTTGGGGACCTCCTTGCCACTTCTTATGCATATGTTTACCTGAATTCTGTTGAGACTGTTTATTCTGTTTTTTTGCCAAAACTGGATGAGAAAAAAGAAACTCCTTTGGACAATTTGGAAAACCAGGACCGAAAAAAATCTTATAGATTCCCTAGATGAGCTTATCCCTTTCATCACACTTTTTGATCACCAATGCAGCAGAGGGGATAAACACTAAATATCTATTTAAAGGAGAATTTAAAATCTAATTTTTAAAACATCTGGAAGGTTCTGGGAATGCAGCCAAGCAACCCTCCTTTAAACAGTATCATTGGCCATAGCCTGTAAGTAGTATCTACAGAGTCATATACACACTACAAACAATGAGTTTTGACCTGTACAATAGAAGAAACTTACGTTACTTAAAGCAGTTTTTTTTTGCAAGAAGAAGCTGTAGATTAAACATTCCTCATACTTTGACAATGTGTCAGAACAAACTCACTGTATGAGCCTATTTAAAATTCTGAAAATCAAAACTGCAGATATATACACTTTTGTCTAATACCTATCTATAATTTTCCCATACTTATTACAAAGAGTAGGATTTGAATTAACTAGGTGTTTAACAGCAGAAGTTTCAACTAAGGCTATGGCTTCTGGGACATGTTTGGGAATAGTGTATAAAAATTTAAAAGAAGGAGGAACTTTATACATGCCATCTGCTTTTTTAGGGACAGCTGTCTAGCTATCAGGAAAATTATAGGCAATAACACATACAGCCTCCAAAGCAGATAGAACAGGAGGAATGGGTGTAGGTTCTGGAAAACTCTTCTGTAACAACTTATAGTATTTTTTGAGGGACTAACAAACCTTGGTGTTCTCCCACTGAAAACATCTGGACATTCTAGTAATTGTCTCAGACAAAGAGAAACCCCTACAGGAAGAAAATGAGTTCTCCTCCTAGTATGAAGGAGAAATCTGAGGACTATACCCTGAATCCATCCCTGCATCTTCCTCTTCAGGTTCATAATCTTGCATCTCTTCAGGAAAGGAGGTATCCTCTTTCTTTTACCAGAAAGTACTCTACAAGAAGGATAAAAAGTCTGAATTAAACCCTGATCCAGTCCCTGTAAACTACTGCTATCCAAAGAAATTGAGGAAGATTAGATACATGTTGGTTTTCAATTTCTTTTTGACAAGAAAAATATAGCTGACATTATTACTAATAGCAGCTCCTGTTTGCCCAAGAACTGTCACAGCATTCTGACACAACAGTGAAACCATCCCTGTTCCCTTTCCTAGGACCGAGAAGAGTCTTTCTCCCTTGCCCACTGAAGGGACTCCAACAGGCACAAAGGAAGTGGCTAACTCAGGGGTATAGGTGCTATGCAAGAGGCATTTGGGAGTAAAAGATGAGTGGTCTGAGGTACAACAAATGGCCAAAGTAGAGTCATCCACCTGCAAATTGCTAGTCTGCTGTGGTGACAAAGGCTATCTGATTAGCTTTTTTGTTTTGTTGCTGGAAGAGGTCTGAGCTACAACAAATGGCCACAGCAGAGTCACCCACCTGTGGCTGAGGCAGATTGCTAACCTGTTGAGAAAACAAAAGGCTATTTGCTTAACTTTCTCTTTCCTTGGCTGGAAGAAGCACTGACCATGGGACCTACAATCTGTTCTATGGTCAAGATAAAAATGGTGCCTCTTTCCTGTAGAAACAGCAAATGTTGGTAAAACTACCAATCCACAAAAGTAACTCTTTTGACAGTAAAAACACAATAAAATATGCTTTTAACCTCTATGGCAGCCCCACAATGGAAAATTAAACAAAATGTTTCCACAAAATATATGCTATCAGTTAGTTTACAATACTTTAAAAGCTCCACAATCAAGAAAACCCACCAAAAGTTAGGTCTCCTCTACAGGCACAACTGCTTCCTAAGCCCTCTACCAGTCAAACTCTTGCATCCACCTTCCTGCTCCCCTCCCTTACATATGGTGCCCCTCTTTTCACCAATCTCCATCTTGGCCTTTGGTCCAAACTTGGATCCTGCTACCACAAGATCTCCAAATTTGCAACCAATTCAAAAAACTCATCCCACCACTGCCACTCCCTCCTCACCATCAGCTGGCTTGAAATACCCAACTACCTCAGTTACCTACTGCTCCCCTCCCCTCACCATTTCCCACAAGCTCATCTTTAAACCTGCCAACTGCCCAGCTCTCGCTACTTCCTTAAAACCGTACATTCCCAACCACTCACTCAGATCCAAAAAAAAAATTTCCTTCAGGTCCACAAACCTGTACAACCTCCTGGCCATCTACCGCTCTCCCACTCCTCAGCTAAAAAGAGGAACTCTCTCCCCACACACCTACAACAACCTACCTAACCATAAAATTTCAAATCTCAGCTACTCCCTCATCTTTCTTCCAAATGGGAATATCCTTGTCACGCTACAACTTAACCCCCCCCCATTCCACCTTGCATTGACTCATCCAACTACCTCTACTATTACTTCATCCCACCCAAAACAATCCCTCCCCTTCCAAAGACTAATTTTCTCTCTAATATCTATTGTACTATACTCTCCCATCTCAAATATACTATTATTCTCTCCATGCATAATATTTGCCTAACCTACTAATGGCTAGTAGCTATATATTTTGAAATGTTAAACCTACAATTGAGTTTATAACAAAAATATTCACTTTATGTAAATGTTGAAATTTCTGTATTGAATTATGTCTTTCATTTTTGTAACATTGTGACAAGCCAATTGCAAATATCATGGAGCTTATCTGTAAATGTTTAATTAGCTGTATGAACTATGTCCTTTTGTAACATGTGAAATGTAACTTGCAATTATTGTGGAGCTTTTCTCCCCAGGCCTTCACTGAAAACAGGTTTTTCGTGGCCCAGTGGACTTCCCGGATCATCAAACTTAAATAAATAAATAAATAAAGATATTCATTTAAAAGTACATTACAGTCTCAAGACAGTCCATTAAAATACAACACTCCAAGCTATAAAATAACTTTCCTGAGGAGGAAAATAATAAAACATCAGTAGCTATAAGAAATGGAAGGTTTTTTTCCCCCTAAAGGAAACTTATCTGCCCATCAAAGGAAAGCTCAGGCCAACCATCAATCCTAAAATGCTTCAGAGGAGTGTACTGTCTGGTGACAGAAAAGCTTTGAAGGGCTTCGCATCCACACTTGTATTTTAGTCAGCTCAGGTCAAGCTGCTTGACAGTTTGGGAGCATGGAAGGTTCCCTGAAGTTTTGGATTCTGGCTGGCTATTATATCCTTTGCAGGATATAAGCCATATAGTTAAGGCTACTGCAGAAGTGATCAATATAAAGAACATTATAACTTGTTGACCTACTACTGTAAATAGCACATCATTCTACAATTTTGGTTGCCAGTCTCTAACTCTCAGTCTTATCATTTTTGTCTGGGCAGGTATCGGCCAAGAATTTTGTTATCTGTATGTATTATAACAGCATGTTTTACTGTGTATTACTTATTGAACTTGACAAAGGAATTTCAAATGTATATGCAAAACTAGTAGTACACAGCAAAAGAGGTGAAGTCATGCTATAGATGTACCCCAGGATTTATTAAACTCCATGCAGGAATAGTGCCATTCCTGCATGGAGTGGTTCATGTCCGTGTAGAACAGCAGCATGCCTTGCATATGCATGAAGGCGTGCTGCTGTTTAACCTACATGGACACAAATTGTGAATGAGTGTAGGGGGTGTGTCCTTGTAGTGCATGAGCACTAAACACGCCCTCTGCACTCAGAAAGTGCAGCCGAGCTGGCATAATATTAGAGCTTTGCTCTAATATTATGCTAATATTTCAGTGTCCGCGAACACTGAAATGAAAAAAATGATTATTTCAGTGTCTGCAGACACTGCAATAAAAATGGCAATAAGAAAGCAATGCAGGGGGTATGCTACAGGTTCTGTGACACACACCCTGCATTGCTAAAGTGCTGTACGGTACTCATTCCTTTCAACCTCTCAACACAAGAAATCTGGACAAAGCCAAAAATAATGGGGGGACAAAGACCCCCAAATAGGGACAAATTTTAAATATTGCTCTGATAAACCCTTAGAAAGTGGCTAGAATAAAAAGAGTTGCATTAACATACATTTTCCGAAGGATATGGAGTCTGAAACTCAAATATTGGTCATCATACCTCTCAACTTCTTAGAGCAAAAAATCTGGACAAAGCCTAAAATGATGGGGGGACAAATAGGGACAGATTTTAAATATTGCTCTTACACACTTAGAAAGTTGATAGATAGCAGGATATGTATCAGCAGGAGTCACTGGATAGAAGCCTGAAGGCCAAATGAATGCTATTATTTCACGACTGCAGTCCTCAATCATTTGTCAGAACACCACAAGACTCATTTATATAACATAGTAATATAAACTTTTTTCCCTAGCCTAACAAATGTTTAAGCTTAGCTAAGTGTGTGTACTTGTTATGGCCATCCACTTAGCATAGCTTAAACATCGCCAGGAGATAAATGCAAATATACTTATAAAAGTTTCTAGCTGAGGTAGTATAGTGGTTAGAGTATTGGCTTTACATGCAGGCATTAATGGTTTGAGTCCCAAAACAGGTAACTTACCTTTCTATAAGAAAAAAGTGTTAAAATTATTTTTGTAAACTTAAATTATGTAGCAACTGTTTTTTGTCAACCAGGGTAGTGTAGCAGGTACAAAAGTGAGATGTCAGTGTAGAAAAGATGCAAAACCCCCATATAAACACAAGTGCCTCATACAGTACAGTCACACAAGAATATAATTTAATGAAAGCACATAGGGGGATGTCATAGAAGGTAAATCTAAAATTATAATATGTCAGTAATGAAGAATCAATTCCACAATCCTGATAAAAGTGCCTTAACCACTCTGTACCCAACAGCCCTTGTTTTGCCTAGCAACAAAATAATGAGCCCTGCTAAATCTCAAATCCAGGATGCTGCACTCTATAATCACAGCAACATACCACTAAACCATCTGAGTTGCAGAACTTGCTATTCCTTTTTCAAACTTATCATGCAATAGAGGCATACAACAATAGTGAGAAAGGTCTGTGTGGAATCATTCATGTGTTGTATATAGACATACACACACACACACACACACACACACACACACACACACACACACACACACACACACACACACACACACATACACACACACACACATATATATATATATATATCTTTCCATTCTGCACTGTACGGAGATGCCGGTTCCCCACAGTCGACATTTCAAATGTCGATCATATGGTGTCGGCCATATGAATGTTGACATTGTGGAATGTCGACCATGGTCAGGGAGACCCATTTATATATATATATATATATATATATATATATATATATATATATATATATATACAACACACACACACACACACACACACACACACACACATATATATATATATATATATATATATATATATATATATATTTATATAACATGCAGTACAGCCATACCTCAGAATCATACCTATCAACCTCTTAGTGCAAGAAACGTGTGCAAAGGCAGTACAAAGTGGGGGGGAATGGACCACATATAGGGACATATTGCAAATATTGCTGTCATAAGCAAACATTTGTATAGCAACAAGGTGCATTTCAGCAGAAACATCTGAAGGATATGAAGATGGGAACTGACATGATATGTCATTATTCACTGAATAAATCCCGGGATCATCGCCGTGATTTACCAGACAAATACAAATAAACTGTGGAACAGAACCCAAGCATGGGTCAAACATCTGGACATTCTATAAAAAGCCTGGCAGTGGAGAGGTATGCTCAGAACCCCTTAGTACAATGAATCTGGACCAAGCCCTGACAAAGTAGGGGAACAAAGGCATGACAATAGAGACGTATCCAAAATACGTGAGCTGAGAAAGTTGCTGTATTGACACTGTTAGTTCTAACATCTATTGACTGAAATGTCACAGGTCTGGGACACAGTTTCTTCTCATTAGTTATTGAACCCAATCCTCACATAATTTCAGTGATGTGTCAGGAATACACAACAGGTATGGGGACTAGACCAAAGGTATTGCCCAGACAACAGTACAGCCTATGAATGTGTGGACATAACACAACAGTAGGGAAACTGCACTGAGCTACCAAGCACTGTCCATACTACAAGCAGACTGACATAACACTACCCAAATCCAGCTCTGTGGCTGTACACATGCATTTGCAAATATAATAGGCGTTACAAGGATATAACACCAGTGGAAAACAGACACTGGTGTGAAAGTGCATACCCACAAACAATTGCACTACAGTCACAGTGACATACCAGTAAGCCTACCAAATACTGCAGTATAAATGCTGTGTGGACGGATATATCCTCAATGAGAGTTAAACAATACCCCTACATATACTGTGCAAGGTCACAGTGTGGCCAGAATTGTGGGGTGGTATGGGACATGTCTCAAACTGCCCATACATACATATACTGCTGATACACCACCCATAACTGAAGCAGCATACACAGTTGGATACAAAAGGACCCTTGCAACTGAGATGCCTCCCCCTACACAGTCCAACTAATAAGTAAACAGGATGCTGCTACAAAATAATGATAGGCCATACACAATGGCCAAACATACAATGACCACTTAGCAAAACAACTAAAATTACTGAAGATAGTAAAGAGAAAAACAACCAGCCATTAATTCACGCAAATTTAATATACTCTGATGTCTCGGCCAAAACCTTCAAGGAGTAAAACATTATAAGAAATACTTGTCTTAAATACAAGGAGCAATTGACACTTAATTATATATTAAATACACAGCCTCCAATTACACTCCTCATTTAACCCCCTAGGGGATAAAGTATCACAATTAGAAATATAAATTTATTCTGTACATAACAATCATGGTGTAACCGGTTTAGTTGTAACATAGCTTTTCTGAGGGAAATGAGGGCAGAAACACCAATGGATGTTAGCAGTTACTGACTGCAATCTCCAGAGTATGCTACTGATTTTCCAAAGACAAAAAATGTCTGAGAAACACACCAGAAATAGTAGTCCAAACTCTGGACGTTCTGCGGATAGCCCTACAGTTGAGAGTTATATCAAACACATAACACTGTTAGAGTTAAAATCACACAGAAACTACATGTCCACACAAACCCTGTTAGACTAGCATTAATCCAAATGTATAACAGCAATACTTAAATTATTTCCCCAAACCACAATGCAGCAAGTAACATCACCAAACTACCAAGCCAGCAAAGAAGTACCATGAATCTTGTTTTAGAAATTTAATAAAACTCACTCTCTAGTGCCTCGGCTTAAACCAGCCTTCATGGAGTTACAAAACAGCCACCACATAATAACTATATATATATATATATATATATATATATATATATATATATATATATATACACACACACACACACACACACACACACACACACACACACACACACACACACACACACACACGCGCACACACATGATTAAGTACAAATAATTAAATAATGACATAATTAATCAATCATTTATAAAAAGAAGCATTTTAAAGAAACACCCTCCAGTTACATTCATTATTCAAACCTACTGGAGAAAGTGTATTAAACTTTAAAATATACAAAGTTTCCTTTTATAACAACTTCTTTTGTATTAACCCCTAATCAGTTTCTAAAATTTGTTCCAAAATACAAACTCTCAATGATGAAAAATCACTATTATGACAAGTATAAAAATGTGAAGCTATAGGGCTCACAGCATTGTTATTTTTTATATCTCTAACATGTTCCTGAAGCCGTAACTTAAATATTCTTTTTGTTTCCCCTATATAAAACAAATTACATGGGCAAGATAATGCATATATAACTGACTTAGTCTTATATGTAAATATAGAAGTGGAGCAAAATCTAACACCATTAATTCTTTCAAAACACATAGTAACATTTGGGCAAACTGAACACCTTCCACAAGGGAAGGTGTCACTTTTAGCAGGATGTGTATTTATCTCCTCACCTGGTTTTGCAAACTTATTATGCACCAACATATCTTTAATGTTTCTTCTTCTTTTAAATGAAATGCGGGGAACTTTATACAAATTCTTTACACCATCCATATTAATCAAATAGGGCCAGTAGTATTTAACAGCCTCAATGATTTTGTAGCTTAAAATATTATAGATAGTCACTAAATAAACCTTTCTACCATCATGTGATGCATTAACCTCCCAATTATCACTTCTCTTATTAACAAGAGACCGATTATAGGTTGAGTAAGGATCTATTAATTTATATAAAAAAAATTAAATTATCTTTTCATCATAACCTCTCTGTCTAAAACTAACACAGGTATTTAAGATTTCTCTTTCTAAGTCAGCTTCATCGTTACACAGTCTGCTAACTCTTAACAATTCATTATATGGTAGGGCTTCCATAGTGTTTGGGGGAATGACAGCTCTTGCTATCTAAAATATCACACTCCACAGTACCATTTCTATGTATACTGGTTATTATACTATCATCCCTGATATCCAATGTAACATCTAGATAGTTGACTGATTTTCCCATCTGTAAACCATCAAATTTTACCTGAAACCGGTTAACATTTAAATCATTAATAAACTGGTGGACTATATCTGCACCACTCTTACATAAAAAAATCAAGTCATCTATATATCTACAATATAAAACAACAAAATCATTAAAAAACTCAAGCTATACAAAAATTAAACTTCAAAAAGACCCATAAACAAGTTTGCATACATGGGTGCGAAAGACACACCCATGGCAGTACCTTGTAATTATTGATAGAGCAAATTATTAAATTCAAAAAAGTATTTGTCAAACAAAAATAAATTAATTCCATCACATAACTACTCACAGGGCTGTCACCCAAAAAAAAAAAAGTTAATAGCTTCCATTCCCAACTCATGAGTGATGTTTATATATAGACTTCTCACATCTATACCTATCCAATAATAGTCAATATCACATTTAATTTCCTTCAATGTATCCAAAAATGAACGGTATCCTTGATGTAAGAGTCTAATTTAACTACATATTTCAAAAGATATGAATGTAGAAAAACACCCATATTGTGAAGAAAATAATTCTGTGCTGCCACTATAGGGCTACTTGGGTGGGGGACTTACATTTTTATGAACTTTTGGCAAGCAATAAAACTTAGCCATAGAACTGCCCTCAGTATTAAATTTATATTGAACATCCTGCTTTGTAAAGTAACCTAATCTCAAGCCCTTAATTACTAGTTCTTTAAAATTTGCTATAGCTTGATAAAAAAAAAACATCAACATTCACTGCCCTGTATACTTGGTCATCAGACAAATGGTCCATACACATTTTAAGATATTGTTTACTGTGCATCACTACAAATTTTCTACCCTTATCTGAGGGTTTTATAACAATATCTGACCTTTTACATAATCTTAGTAAAGATAGCAATTCACTTTTACTCATATTATATAACACATTTTTCTTTTCAAGGGAAAAATCCTTCATATTTTTTTCCAAGCAAAATGTAACATTTTTGAAAATTGTGATATTACTTGATTACAAAAAGGAGGTATAAAGTGTTAGCATAAGTAACCCTATCTGTATTTAAAGTGCAGTATGCATTAACATCCTCGTCAGCATCAAAGGAAGAATTACAAGAAAAAAGTTCCATACATCATCCTCACTTACAGATGTGTTATCCTTTTCATTAACCAGGTTATACCTGGTGTCAGACTCATAGTAATTAACCAAGTGCAATTTTCTTACCAGTTTAAAAAGTTTTGCTTTTAGAAAACATGGTCTAGGCAGAGAAGTTGGAATAAATTTAAGACCATACTGTAAAACAGACTTTTCAGTCTCATTTAAATCAACCCCATACAAATTTACAACTAAATTGTTCAATTCACATATTTTTGTCCATTTAACTACAATGCCAATGTAATTATTGTCAGTATTTAGGCCTCTTACTTTGCTGTTTAAACTGTTGAGCGTCTCTGTTGCCCTCTTATCACCATTTATATCCATTCTGTCATTTCCCTTGTTGTGTTCCTTGGCCCCGAAATGTATTGGTCATATAACCTGGTTACTAGGGGCTGGTAAAGGTGGATATTCAGTATTTTCATTATCAGAGCCAACCGAAGTGTTAGTCCCATCTGTTGAAGCAAAATAAATATTCTGTTGTCTCTTGGTTCTACTGGAAGAGTTTTTGTAACCTCCTGTACCATTCTGATTGGCTGATTTTTTGAAAGCATTACAGACATTATAAGAAATATTTGCCTTAAATACAAGAAGCAATTGACACTTAATTACATATTAAATACACAGCCTCCAATTACACTCCTCATTTAACCCCCTAGGGGATAAAGTATTACATTTAAAAATATAAATTGATTATGTACATAACAATCATGGTGTAACCGGGTTAGTTGTAACATATCTTTTCTGAGGGATATGAGGGCAGAAACACTAATGGATGTTAGCAGTTACTGACTGCAATCCCCAGATTATGCTACTGATTTTCCAAAGACAAAAAATGTCTGAGAAACACACCAGAAATAGGAGTCCAAACTCTGGATGTTCTGCGGATAGCCCTACAGTTGAGAGTTATATCAAACACATAACACTGTTAGAGTTAAAATCACACAGAAACTACATGTCCACACAAACCCTGTTAGACTAGCATTAATCCAAATGTATAACACCAATACTTATATTATTTGTCTGGAACATTCTGCCCCATTGTGTTGGCCTGTCTGCACAGTTTTGGTTGTTAGAGGTATTTCCAAATACTCTCTGTGATGCTGTTGTTCACACAACTCCATGAAGTCTCCCTCACAGGCAAAGAAAAGGGGCCACACCCACATGAAGTCCTCAGTTATAGGAGTGTGTTGCCATGCCATTGGCTCTAGGAATAACAACACAGCTGTTATGCATGCAATTAGCAAGTGGGGGACAACAATTGGTGCACAGGCCATCAGCTGCTCATGAGCATTACCTACAAATGGCATGCTGCTGCCTATGAAAAACAGATGCATACCCTACATCTGCGAGAGAGAGAGAGAGAGAGAGAGAGTGAGACAGAGAGAGAGAGAGAGAGAGAAAGAGAGAGAGAGGCAAACAAACCAACTAAGAGAAAGGAAAAACAAAGCAGGATATAACCACCTACACTTGGAAAAAAAAGGTATGTCAAACAAATAAGCATGCAATTGACTGCAGTAGGGGTATGTAAGAATGGGAAATAGGAAGTTTAACATGTATGTCTCAACAAGACGTGGTGTACTGGTATATTGCTGATCAAAACTTATGGCCATAGCATCTGGGTCTGTCTGCAGTGACATAGATCATAGTTCAGGCTCCTGAGTCACCCCAGGAAAGGATGGCTCACATATGACTACTACTAGAGTGTGTGTTGAACAATACTACTTTAACAATGCTAGGCCAGGTAAGGGGATGTCATACATACCCATATATTGCTTGTGAATACAATTATGATATACTTATTCATCTTAGAAATGTGAGAGACCTATACATGTTTTTTGCATAGCAAAGTACTGTTGCAGATGTGTGTGTTGAATTGCATGTGATATACTGAGATCATACCATTTAACTGTCCAGTGTTATGCACACTGACCATATGTGTGCCTCATATTTGTAGTCATTTACTCATAGAGTTGTGTTATGTCTAACAAACCCTTGGCAAATATGTGAAGACTGACATTACAACATCCCTTTCTTTTTCCTCTGGCTGTTCTCATTAGGGATCGCCACATTGGATCATCTGTTGCCATTTCTGCCAGTCCCTGCATCTTGGTCTGTCACACCCAACCACCTGCATGTCCTCTCTCACCACATCCAGAACCTAATCTGAGGCCTTCCTCTCTTCCTCTTACCTGGCAACTACATCCTTACCATCCTTTTCCCAATATACTCAGCATCCATCCTCAGCACATGTCCAAACCGCTGTAATCTTGCCTCTCTGACTTTGTCTCACAACCGCCCAACATGGACTGACCCTCTCATATACACACTGCTAAACCTGTGCACCCTTGTCACACCCAGGGCAAATTCCAACATCTGTAAATCTGCCATGTCCAGTTCTGACTCCTGTTTTTTTGTCAGTGCCACTGTCTCCAACCCATATAACATAGCTGGTCTCACTACCCTCTTGTAGACCTTCCATTTCACTTTTACTGGTACTCATCTGTAACAAATCACTCCTGACTCCATACCCAAGCACTTTCTCTCCACTCCGCATGCAGCTTCTCACTTTCCAGGATATCAGTAAACAATATGGTTAAAAACACCACTGCCATTTCCCCTAAACACTTCTATGCTTCCACAGTCATCATTACTCTGAAATGTTGATCCCAATCATTTAAACACATCCACCTTTGCCAGCTCTACTCCATGCATCCTCAACATTCCACTATCCTCCCTCTCATTCACACACAGATATTCTGTCTTAATCCTGCTGACCTTCATTCCTCTCCTCTCTAGAGCATCTGTTCCCAACTCTCAATACAGATCACAATGCCATCTGCAAACATCATAGTCAATGCAGACTTCTGTATGATCTTGTCTGTCAAGCTGTCCATCACCATTGTAAATCAGAAAGGGCTCATAGTTGATCCCTGATGTCATCCCACCTCCACCTTAAATGCATCTGTCACTCCCAATTTAGACCTCATCACTGACACACCACCCTTGTACATATCCTCTACCACTCTTACATATATCTATGCCACTCATGACTTCCTCATACAATACCACAACTCCTCTCTAGGCACCCTGTCATATGCTTTCTCTAAGTTCAGAAAGACACAAAGCAACTCCTAACCATTTCTGTACTTCTCCATTAACACTCTCAGAGCAAACATTGGAACTGTAGTGCTATTTCATGGCATGAAACCATACTGCTGACCACTACTCATCCTCTCCCTGCTTAACCTAACTTCCACTAATCTTACCTATAACTTCATGCTGTGACTAGTCAGTGTTATCCCTCTGCAGTTACCACAGCTCTGCACATCAGCCTCATTCTTAAAACCGTACCCAAGCACTTTCTCTCCACTCCTCATGCAGCCTCTGACTTTCCAAGATATCAGTAAACAATATGGTTACAAACACCACTGCCATTTCCCTAAACACCTCCATGCTTCCACAGGTATGTAATGTAGACCAGCGGGCTTGCCAGTATTCAACCTCTTCATAGCTATCCTTACTTCCTCCTTGTTAAGGTGCTGCACTTCCTGAGTCACCATATCCAGTCATCCAACCTTCTCTGTCTCATACTCTTCATTCATCAGCCTCTCAAAGTACTCTATGTGCTCAACACACTCTCCTTGCTTGTGAGAACATTTCCCTCATTATCCTTTATCACCCTTATATGCTGCACATTTTCCTAGCTCAGTCCCTCTGTCTAGCCAATCAGTACAAGTCCTTTCATCCCTTATTAGTGTCCAACCTGTCATACAACTCTTCATATTCCTCATCCTTAGCCTTTGCCACCTCTCTCTTCTCATAGTCCTGTCTACTTTCTTCATCTCTCTCTGACAATCCCACTCCTTCTTCCCCAACCTCTTTCTCTGTATATTGTCTTGTACTTCCTCAGTCAACCACCAGGTCTCCTTGTACTCCATCCTCCATCCACATGTCACACCAAGCACCTTTCTAGCCATCTCCCTTACTAGTTCTGCTGTACTTACCCAGATATTTGGCAAAAATTGTCACTGCCTCCCAGTGTCTGCCTTAACTCTTCCCTGAACTCCGCCTCACAATCATCCTTTTCCAGTTCACACCATTTTATCCTTGGTGCTGCCCTCACATTCTTCCTCTTCTTGATCACCAACATCATCTTACAGACCAACATTCTGTGCTGCCAAAATACACTTTCCCCTGTCACCACATTACAGTCTCTAATCTCCTTCAAACTGGTCTTACTACATTGGATATATTCCACCTGTGTGCATCTTACTCCACTATTGTATGTCACCTCATGCTCCTCCTTTGTGCTATAGTGCATATTCACCTCAGCCATGTCCATACTTTTTTGTAAAATCCACTACCATCTCACCGTCTGCATTCCTTTGATTAACACCATACATAACCATCACTTCCCCATCCCCTCTGTTCCGTTAGCAACCTGCCCATTGAAATCTGTTGTAATCACCACTCTGTCACCCTTGGGTACAGTCATCACCACATCACTCAACTGACTTCACAATTCTCTTTCTCACCCATCGCACAACCAACTTACGTAGCATATGCACTAACAGTCATCATTACACCATCAGTTTCCAGCTTCATAAACCTCACTCTATCGGACACTCATGTCATCCTCCAAAAACACTCTTGGCATACTGTTCCTTCAGGAGAACACCTACCCCATTCCTCCTCCCATTCACACCATGATAACACAATTGTGACCTGCCTCCCATACACCTAGCAGTACTCCCCTTCCATCTGGTCTCTTGCACACACAATATGTCAACATTCCCCTGGCCATCATATCAGCTAGCTCTGTCCCTATACCTGTCATACTGCCAACATTAAACATTCTTACCCTCACTACCACACTCCTAGCCTTTCTCCTCTCTTCCTGCCATATGAGTGCTGGACATCCTCCAAGGTATGCCTGTCAGTGCAAAGTCTACTGTGCTATCGAATGACTCAGGTGTGTTACAGCAATATTAAGACAGTGTCATTAATGTTATCCCATTTCCCCCATGTATATGTAGCATCCTACAGATGTCCTGCTCTAACAGGTTGAGAGGGATGACTGGGCAGCAAGAGTGTGAATACAGTTTGCCATTCTGACATAAAACAGAAATGTATATCAGGTATTACCTGTGCACATGTCAGTATGAGTAGGTGTATCTGGCCACCTCATAACATCAGACATGGGATGCAAAATGTCAGTTAAAGAAGCTGTACATGTACACGTGCATAATCTTAGTAATTGTGCATTCAACAGAGTGACATTTGTACAGCTACTGGTTGTTGCATTGCCCTGACACAGCCATGGGTACTACAATAAGCATGATTATCTGTTTGAAATTGGAGAGGTGTCCAACTGTGTCATGACTTTATGTCCATGCCTACTACAAACAGCTATATGAATACCTACATAGCTGTATGGACTCAGCAATATCTCAGTTGTCTAACCTGCCTCCACCAAAGTAGAGTAATCCCCTTTGCTGGAAAGCAGCAATACACAAACCACAAACTTGATCCCTATATTGGCTGCGCAGGGAAAAGTAGGAGCAGGCACCAACTTGCCATCAAGTCAGCCATTGTCTGAACAAGCTTATAAGGTCACTGGTGGATTACTGTAAGGCTAACTGAGCAAAAATTGGAGACATCCACCAAGGCCAATCACAAGGTCATCTTCCCATGTGTCTGCAATCTCAACAAACCAACCCAACCTGTAATGGTGGTCAATCAGACCACATACACACATAACATAGCTAGAGGTAACCTGCTGAAGGTAGGGTTAGGGCAAACATCCCCCCTCTGGCTCAGCATCACTATAGGTGGATATGCACAGCACCCGCACCCCTCCCCTCATCACCAGTGAGCAGGTACATATTGCCTACTGAAAGGCAAGAAACATAAGTATCCATGGGACATCATAACATCCCTGTCCGCATTCTACATGAACTCAGGCATGTGCTCCCAGCTCCATTACACACTGTAGTCACACCAAGCCTCGGCACCATCCACACCCCATCCACATGTAAGATGGCCAATGTCATCCGTCTACACAGACCTGATGAGACCTGAATGAGGAATAGAGAATTATGCAATTAACTGGCCCTCATTGGCGGGAATATGACACATCAGGACCAGGAGTGCAATGCAAGCTGATACTGGGCTGATAGATTACAGGGGTATGGTGTGGTTGTGAGTGGTGCTACTGGTATTCAGGGTACATGTGCAGGTTCTGTACATACTAGTGCCAAATGTATGGTGTCCTGTGATGTGTTTCCTTGTTTATGTCTTCCAGGTGCAATGTCACATCACAGACATGCAACCTTTACAATGGCTGAAAACAACTGCATCATCGAAGCCATACTACAGCACCACTCACTACTGTTTGGACGAAGCCAGCAACATCTGCGGGAGATGACTGCCCTGCGGGATGACCTTGTCCACAGGGTAAATGATGGCCTGCATGCATGTACATACGAGCAGGTCCGGCATCGTGCAACTGACCTCCTACACAATGCCCGGCGAAGGGCTGCTGCCGTAGCCAGGCACTGATTAGCCACAGGTGGGGGCTCAGCCATGCAGGCCCCACTGACACCCACTGATGAGCTCCTCACCAGCCTTGGGGCACCCACCATAACCATACAACAGGATCCAGAATCCAGCATTGTGGAGGTGGGTGGCACCCACACAATGGATGAGGAGCATGCAGGTAAGGCCCTAGTGCACATTACTAGAGTAATGTAGCATACATAGTTGTATCTGTAGAGTAGCTACATGCATACGTCAGATAAGATAGCAGTTGTGGATGGGGTTTTGTAATGCAAAGAACTGCACATCTATGGTGATGGGCAGCATATTTCTTAATTTTGGGGGTTATACTGTTAATGTGCAGAAATGCTGCTTACACCCTGTACCAAGGCCACATGTGAGTCTGCTGACAGTACCTATCTCCCACAACTATTTAGGTCCCTCTGGTCTACAAGTGGGACAGCAGCCTGTACTAGTGAGTATGGAATTGTTTTGTTGTGCTTTGCCAATACCCCAGGCATGTTAAGGCCATGCTATTTCACATGCACACAACTGTCACACCTGCCCATATTACTTGATGTCCATATTCACTTGTGGTGGTAAGTGTAGTGCATCACAGTGGTCACCACAGGGGCCTATCTGAAGGATATGTAACATTCCTGTAGCATACTACACAACTTGTGCAAGACGTCTGGACAGAGACCAACAAACTGGGGGGACAAATGGGCTATGGTAGGGACATGTATGATACAGTAATCCTATATAGTGGATGCAACAGTGTACACACTCCTGTTAAGATGCCAAGTGTTTCTGATATATATAACAAGAGACCACAATATTACATTCCACACCTTTTCCAACCTTTAATGTGACCATAACATGAACAAGTAACTTGTAAAACAGAAAAATATGTTAGGGCAGCAAATATGGGGTATACAAATTTTGCAATATGTTGGATGCATATGTGTGTGCACCCTCCAAATAACATATTGTCAACGCAGCTTGTGATGTACTGACAGCATTCACTCTACTTGTGTACTTACCTGCCATCAAGTACAGGGACTCAATGTAACAACAAATAATGGTCCACTGTCCGAGCAGTGTATTCATGACATTTGCTCAGTTGCCTGTAACAGAAGCAGCCATGGCTTGCACACATCTTACAAAGCATCAAAGGGATCTCATATTTGAAAGGTATGAGGAGTAGGGTACAACAACATTACCACAGTATTGCATATACCATGGACCACATTGAAGATAGTCATCAAAAGGTGGATTAAATATGGGACAACAGTGCTGTTGAAAAGAACCAGATGTCCTTCCAAAACAGATGAAAAGACATGTTGAGAACTGGTCAGGGAGGCTGACAGGAGACATGCAGCAATAGTGAGGGAGTTGCAAGAATCTCTGGCAAGTACTGTTTGTGTAGTACATGTGGCAACAATTGCCTGGATTCTGCATAAGTCTGGCCTATGGGGTAGGGTCAGTAGACAGAAGCATTTACCCAAACCACACACCATCCAGGGCTGTGTACAAGTAGAAAAACATAACATCAAGTCTCCCAAAGGCATGTGTTGAAATGTGTAATGGTGTAATGAAACCAAGGTTCAAACTTACAGCCACTATCCCTAAAGCTATGCATGGTGCACAAGCAATACATCACTTCACCTGAAGACCACTATCTACATGTTGAAGCTCGCTGGTGGCAGTGCCCTGCTGTGGGGTTGCTGTTCATTAGCTGGAACAGTGGAGGGAATTATGAACAGTTCCAAATAACATTCATGTGTGGGCCAAAGCTGCCAAGCATTTGTAAGATGGCTGAGGACGGAGAGGGGTTTCAGCTTCCAACATAACAATGACCTGAAGCATACATCCAAAGCTACCTAAGAATGGCTCTACCTGAATATAATCAAGGGTATGAATTGGGCCAGACAAAGGCCAGACTTAACACCAATAATAAACCCCCGGTGTGACCTCCAATGTCTGTGCACATGAGCTGGCCTTGCCATCTGACAGAGTTGGGGACCTTTTGTGTATTGGTGAATTTTTATGTTAGGTTTGTTTTGCTCGGGTTTGTTTTGCTGGGCCATGTCAAACTTTCAGCACTAGCATTCAGGTAGAATATTGCATTATATAAGTTAGTGTAAAATAAATATAAAGAATTTTTTACACAATCTTTTATACAAGTTTACAAATGTGTGTGTATAATATCAGTTTATTATATTGTTTATGTGTAAAATGCATAGTTTTAAATATATAGTTAATTAATATGTAGATATATATATATAAACATTGGCATTATTTGTATTGTCAGTTTATGTGGGGAAAATTGCTGCTTTCTTTTAAATACAATTAATGACTTAATTATTGTTTAATTAGGTGATACCATCCAATTAGGGGATATATTTAAAGAAGGCAGGAGGGTTGTCAAACTGTGTATGTCTGAAGAAGGTTGGGGTATTACCTCGACCGAAAGCGCTTACTTTAAATAAACAGTCCGTGCATCATCTGGTTTCTGCTTGGATCGTTTCTGTTACTTTTTGAATTCACCTTTGCAGGGAAGACTGTCCAAATAATGCCAAGTCAAGATGTGCCATGCTGATATACCCCTTCCCAGGAAAAGTGACTGCTTTAGTTCACTTAACAGGTTCTTCAAAAAAGCATTGGTTTAAGGGTGTCCACACTTATGCATCCACCATATTGTACACATCTCACTCAGTATACTTCACAAATAACACATCTGTTTGTTTCTCGATTGGATTGCACAGGTTATATGTCATGTTTAAGGTGGGTAATGTTTTTGAATGCAGTATTGTGCTCTCATTTTATATAATACAACAGCTTGGCATGTTAACAGGGGTGTGCACACTTATCATATCCATGTTAAGCTTAGAAGGTTGTTGGTGTAAGAGTATTTGTTTGAACATACATTCAGTGCTGGTAATGAGGTCTGCAAATCAAATGTATGTCATTAATTAGTGACATCAATCCTCATATCATCTCAGTTATGTGTCAAACACATAGGGGTTGTGAGAAACAGATCAAGCATATGTGCCAGACATCTACACATTCTTCAATGATTTGTACAGTTGTGAGGTATGGTCCACAGTAGTTGCCACTGTGCTATACAGGTGAACAGCAATAATGTATACATGGGTGCAGTGTGTGCTAGGGCAATGGACGTCACCTACTAACAGTACTCATGCATCCCAGAGATGTATATTGTTAGTAACAAGGATTAAGAATGGCTGCAATGCATTATGTTGATGGCTGGGTGTCATGCATGTCAACTTTTGGGTAATGTGAGGTCTGTGTAATAGCTTTGTGCCATCTAACATGTAAGTATCTGTGTGCATGTCTGTGTGTGTGTCTGTGTGCGTGGCAACCAACCATAATGTACAGTTACTAATTTACATATATTGTCTTCCCCTCACAGGTTGCAATGGGGGTCAGGGTCCCTCCCACTTGGAAACTGATGTCAGGGTCTCTGCAGACTCTGACAGTGATGATAGGCATAGTGAAACATGGGCAGGGTTGTCTGGGTTTGAATCTGTGCCATTGGTTGGCATCCCACTGTTGTCCATCACATCCCCACACACAGTCACAATGTCCACACATACCCCATCACCAGTGGCCATAAAAAATGGACAGTTGGTAGGTGGTGGCATGGGACAGGCAATTGTGGTGACTATGGCAAGTCTGTCTATAGACACCAGTCATAGCCAGATTACAGGTGAGGTCCCACACAGGCGGATGGACAGATGTGCTCGAATGAGGACTACTGCCCATCATGCCCCTGTCACAAGTGCCAAAGCAGGTATCACCTGACACATGTTTCGGACTGTCATGGAGGCACAGGCATGTAATGAATGTAACACCAGACAGATTTTCAGGGGCACAAATGCAACACTTCCTGCTATGCATGACAATATCCATGATCTTGCTGATGCCTACTGTTATTATGCTGAGGTCATAGATAGATGGTTGGGTGAGATGGTGGCAACCCTTGACCATGGAATGTTAATCCTTGACCATAAAATGCCTGTGTTAGAGCATGTGGTGGGAGTTGGCTGTCGGCCACGTGGGCAGAGGACAGCAGCATGAACAGCTGAGGGTCCACGTGGCCATGCAGCTTCCTGCTCCCATAGTGGCAGTACCAGCAGGGCAACTGCAGGGGGGTTGCTGTCCATGCCACAATGCAGCAGGTCATGGGCATGTGGTCCTGGCTGGTCCCAACAGGGATGTGGATCCAGCAGACAGCAGTCACCATTGGGGAGTAGTACTGCATCTGGCCTTGTGGCTGGTGGTGCCAGTGGGTCCCCTGGTTGTCTGTGACTGGAGATGGTGAACTTTACACCCTGCCATGTATGGTCCACAGCTGTCCAACATGCAGAGGTGGTATGTGTAAGTCTGTAGGGCAGCCACATGGCATGACTGTGTACATCCATACACATAACCATCACAGTCAGGTCACCTCAAGACTTACACATACCACCTCTGCATGGCCCATTTAATGAATACCCCTCAAACACACACACATGATGTTGACCAAATGGCCCAGCCTGGGCCACTGGCAAACCTACACCACACCCTGTGCATATGATGATACTTGTGCCACATCTCTGGCATCCATACCATCGATGCAGGGACATGCTAATATGGTTCTGATGCACACGGTGAATTTAGTACAGTTTAGCAATGTAATGCTATGTAAAGTGTTGTTAGCCAGCATGTTTAATGGTTACACGTCAGAATGTATAGCTGTCCAGCCATGATGCATTATTGTTATTATTAACGCTGACTGAATGTGGTCTCCATAATGTATTCTGTTTGTGTTCTAAGTGTCTGTGTGTAAGCAGGATGTGGCCCTGCAGACATTATTTACAAGGGGTATGGCAGTGTTGTAACACATTAAGTCTGACATATCCAGGGTAAAGCTGTACACAATTAACAGGTCTGTGTAACAGTTATTGCATGTGCCACATAGCTTATAGGGCTGAGGGGCATATACAGGTAAGTGTATGGTGGCTGACATCAGCAGATCTTGTACAGTGGAGAATGGTAAGTGTAGTGGGTGGAACACACCTCAGATTTGTAAATCCCACTCACCCAGAGGGTATTGTGTTGACCTAAAACACAGAGAATACTGTTCATGCACACACACACATACACACACACATGCACACACATACACACACACACACACACACACACACACACACACACACACACACACACACACACACACACACACATACACACACATGATCACAATTGCCAGTGTTGGGTTTGAAATCCCTACCCATCTAGTTAGTTGCAGTACAGTATTATGCAGTTATCACAAGTGGCACAGAGCTCATAGTGTGTTGATTTTCCAAAGTACATATATAGTGAGTAACATCACATGCCCTTGATGGTATGGCAATGGGTGGTGTAGGGAGTGTGATAGGTTTCATACTAATGCCATGCACAAGTGTACACACAAATACTGCTATACACAGCAATGCACATACACATGTACCAGTACTGTGATTAGGAGCTCTGCCTTTCTAGCTGCTCATTCCATACTGTTACATAGCTATTGCACACAGCACAGGGCTTATAGGTCAGCAAAGTGTGTACAGATACCTCTATGGTTGATAAAAAAAGCAGCCCTCGTAGAGTGGAACATAGGATATGTACTGGGAGTACGATGGCTTAAAATTGTAAAACATGGCCACCCAATGGATATATTCCCACTCAAACACACAAAGTCAGGATACTGGTCTTGCACACACACACACACACACACACACACACACACACACACACACACACACACACACACACACACACACACACAGTCTCTTTTGCATTCATGCAAGCATTCACTCACACACAACGCTCTCACTCTTTTCCCATCTCTCACACACAGTCACTCCCTCAGTCATACCTGCATTCACTTACACATCACTCTTACTCTCTCCTGATCAAACACACACATAGTCACATCCTCATTTATACCTCCATTCATTCACACATCACTCTCACTCTCCCGATCTCACACACACACACACACACACACACACACACACACACACACACACACACACACACACACACACACACACACACACACACACACACACACACACACACACACACACACACACACACATTTGCCAGGACTGAGATTAGAACCCTTATCTATCTAGCTATTGCTACTAAAGTGTTAGGCATTTAGAGCACATGCCATGGAGCTTGTAGAGTGAAGTGTGTTCCACAGTTCCTCTAAGGTGAATAACATCACCAGGCCTTGTACAGTATGGCTATGGGAGATGTACTGGGTGAGAATGGACTCAAAATACTTTATCCTACAGAAATATACAAATCACCAACACAGATACAGTCATACACACATTCGCCAGACCTGAGATTAGCAGTCCTGTCTATATCGTCAGTCAGGCCATACTGTTACATAGTTCCTGCACACAGCACAGCCCTTATGGGGCTGAAGAGTGTCATCAGATACTTCTATGGTTGATGGAGACAGCGGGCCACATACAGTGGACCTTGGGACATGTACTGGGAGTACCATGGTCTAACAATGTAAAACCCACACCCCCACTGGATATAGTACTTACTCAAACACAGGCTACGGCTCTCACACACACACAATCATTTGCCCAAACTCAGATTGGAACCCCTACTTATGTAGTTATTGGTACTATAGTGTTATGCAGTTAACACAAGCACCAAGGAGCCTATAGGGTAAAGAGTGTCACAAGGTACCTTTAAAGTGAAGAATACCATCAGCTCTTGCAAAATATGGCAATGGAGGGTGTAGTGTGTTAGAAGGGCCTCAAGGTACTTTCCCCACCAAGTTTGCACACTCACAAACACTTGTATAGACAGTAATGCATACACACACACACACACACACACACACACACACACACACACACACACACACACACACACACACACACACACACATTTGCCAGTACTGAGATTCATAGGATCATGTGTTCATAGGTGTGTACCAGGCTAATGGGCATGGAGCCATGGTAGCCCTATCCCATGGGAGTACTTTGGCATCATGAGACCTGACATTTGTTTGCAGTGCATCTATTGACTATTGCCACTTGAGTGATACCCAGGATGACAGTTAAATTCCCCATCCACTCATCCAGATTTCTGTTGAAAAAGGCCAGTGAGGTGCTCTGTTTGACACATATGTGACATATATTGCATAACATGGCCATTCGCTGGGTTATGGACCTATCCTCCACCATGTTCTGTTGATTGTGGTAATGAGGTTGAGGTATCCATGGCATGTGGTGCATACAGATTGGAGTTTCACTAGATATGGCACTCCTAACACAGCTGGCCAGACATGGCATTGTCAGTCAAGCAGCGATTGCCTGTAAGTAGCTAAGATGTGACCAAGAATACTTGGAGGTAATGGACTCTGTCCATTTAGGACAGTTGTTTAAGGGCAAGGGTCCTATTTGTGAGGTACACTTGCAGCCTCCACAGTTATTGCAGGTGTCGAGTGAGCTACATCACAAATGGGCCATTGTGCTTGCTGGTTGGCCTAATGAGGGGAGAGTAGAGGGAGACATTGACCTCTTCCTTCCTGGATGAAACACCCTTACTTATGAGATGTGACACATAGAATGTATTCCTGTCCACAGTAGCAATTTGGTAGTCATAAGAGAGGTCACTGTCAACCTGTGTTCCCAGGCCTCTTATGAGGACTTCTGTGTCCATTGGACTACCAGCAATGTGTTAATTCATGGAAACCACATTGATTCCACAGGGGATTGTGACACATTTTTTTTCCTTTCAGCCTAAGGCCATTGTTCTGACAACAGTCAGAGGTCTTAGTGTGGACTATATGCAGGATGTCAACATGATATGGGGATGTACACATAGCACCCACCTTTCAATTGTCTGCAAACATTGTCAGCCAGGGTCCCTTTGTGTTGGTCTGGATGTCAGAGGCATACATAAACATGGGGGGACCCATGACCAGACCCTGTGGTAATCCACTCATGACTGGTTGGCAGTCTGACATGGAGTCCACTGCCTTCACACTGTGAGTTCCATGTATGAGCCAGTTTGCAACCCACCTAGTGGCATAGGGGTTGATGCCTAGATGGTTGTGTTTGTCTATGTTTCCTGAGTGGAGAATGGTATCAAAGGATTAGAAGTCCAGCCTATCTTGTTTCTGAGTCCGTACTGTTACATAGTTATTTCACATAGCACAAAGCTTATAGGGCTGCAGACTGTCCACAGCTATAACTACAGTGGTTGACAACATTATAGGGCTGCAGAGTGTTCACAGCTACCACTACTGGGTGGCGCAGTGGTGCAGCGGTTAACATTGTCACCTCACAGCAAGAGGTTCCCAGGTTCGATTCTTGGCTGGGGTGCCTTCTGTGCGGAGTTTGCATGTTTTCCAGCATTCGCGTGGGTTTCCTCCAGGTACTCCGGTTTCCTCCCACATTCTAAAGACATGCGTCTGGAGCATTTCTCCCTGGGCATCTGCTGAAAACAGGGTCTGTGGAACCTAATCGGACTTTCCCAGTCAACAAATGTTAAATAAATAAATAAAATAAAATACAGTGGCTGACAACACTGAACCCTGTACTGTGGATATTTGGATGTGTACTGGGTGGACCACACAAAAAATTTGCAAAACCCACCCCCCAGTGGATATGAAACACACACACACACACACACACACACACACACACACACACACACACACACACACACACACACACACACACACTTTCCAGTATTGAAATTAGAACCCCTGCCTATCTAGTTATTTGTACTAGAGTGTTATGCAGTTATCACATGCGCTACAGAGCTTACTGGGCTGACAATTGGCCAAAAGTGCTGATAACTGCACAGCTGAGATAAACTGTTACAGGTGCCAGAAAGTTTGCCTTCAGTTTTCCCCTTAGATCTTGCTAGTTTTTTTCTCCTGCACTTCAAATAGCCTACTAGCTTTGCACTTCAGCAGGTTTTTTTACCATTTATTCTAGCACACCTGAGAGCCGTCAGCAGTAGTCATGCATCATGGAATTAGCTCCAGTACATAGCAATTATAACCACCCCTCCTGGCATGATTAAAGTGCAGTTCTCTGTGCATTTTTCCCATTAACATGGTGCACTTGGGCATTCTGAGGCACTGTTGCAACTGCCTCATGTACAAAGACAACCCTCTCATCTAAACTCCCAACACTCAGACTTGTGAGCGATACCCCTATATCACTGAATTGGAAGATATGCATTCTCCAGTGAAGACTGGACTAGCTGGTCAAGAGGAGAAGGGTCAACACCTGCAACACACCACATGGAGCACATACCCCTCCAGAACACCCACCATCACAGCTCTGACATACAAACAATAACCACACAACCACCTTCACAGAGGCACTCGATAGACATTTATCCAAATAGCGGAGACCACTAAGACAGACAACCACTCAACCACCGCAACACAGCACAAACCACAGGACACATATCTCACCTACACAGTGTGCTCCTCAACCTAAGCCCCAAAGGCCAACCACCTTGTCTGATATAGTAATCATAGGTGACTCAATAGTGAGGCACACAGATGTCCCACTTAATAGGTTGAACAAGAAGGAGGTAACAGTCAGTTGTCTATCAGGTGCCAGAATCCAACACACAACACACCCAGTCAGGTCACTCCACAACAACTACAAATATCACTCTCTCATTGTCCATGTGTGTGTGAATGACCTGAGATGCACCTTCATTAACTATATGAAAAGAGACATGGTGGAGCTCTCGGATTATGTGGGCCAGGCAGGTATGACAGTAGCTCTGAGCAGTATACTACTGTCACCCAGAATGATACTGCTGTACATACAATAAATGATTGACTTCAACAATTGGCTTAAGTGTCTGCTGACACTCTCGTGGGATCCAGTATCTGTCTGCTTGGGATGACATGATTGACAGACTGTGATGGTGTGCCAGAGATGGCCTGCATCTGTCACCCCTGGGTTTCCAGATACTGGCTAAGTGTTTTGCCATGCCTATAGTGCCTTTCTAGGTGGTGTTCCAAATCAAATTACCATCATAACAGCTATACATATATGCAATCTGAGAGTCATGCTGCTCAACATTAGACATCTACATCTTGAGATGCAGCCACTTGAAGCACACCTCAAAATGGAGAACATTGACATTTGTGCTGTAACGGAGACCTGGTTTACAGCAGCAGACAGCACCCCTGCACTACCAGCCTATAACTCATTCCACACCTGTCAGCCACAAAACATGGACCATAGCTACAAAGGTGGTGGTGTCTTCATATTAATAACAGATATGCACGCATCCAGAGTAGCATCCCAGCATAATGAATTTGAGATACTTCAGGTACAACTGACATTGGGTAATGGTGCAATCCAGGTCATAGCCTGCTATAGGTCCACATTCATATCCCTAGACTCTCAATCCACATTCCTCAGCACCCTGGAAACTATCAAGGTCCAACCCAACACTATCATAGTAGGTGAGTTCAACTATCCCTCTATCAACTGGGTAAGATACTCAAGAACCAATACACTGACCCAACACTTCCTGGAATTAATCAATTCCAATGCCCTGGACCAGCTCATTCTGACCCCCAGTAGAGGAAGCAACATCCTTGACCTGTGTTGATTACTAACATATGGGACCGTTGCTTGACAACAGTAGTAAATCACTACCTGGTCAGATCCAACATAGAGTAATCACCATGGAAATCCACATCTCACACACACACCCACAAAGGTAACCACATTGAAAAACTTCTCCAAAGCTGACTTTGGACTCATAAGAACAGAGGTGGCTAACTTCACAGCACCCATGCAAATGGAAAATACCTGCATGACTGACGATTCATGCACAAATGCACTGTACAAACATGCGCATCAATGCATGGAACTAGTCATACCCAATAGAACCATGACACTCTCCTCCAAACACTGGAGGGCAGTATGATGGTCCCCTGACATTAATAATCTGTACAACAGAAGGAAGAAACTGTTGCAGAAAAAGGTGGAGTCCCAAGAGTGGTAAAACTCCCTTATTAGCCTCAACAACAACTTGAGATCCCTCGTGAAATCATATAAAGCCACCTATGAGGGCAAAATTGCATCAGACAGTGACAACAATCACAAATCCTTTGTTAGTGATATCAAGAACCTCCACACCAATATCCATAAGTGCTCTGAGTTACTGCACAATGCTACCTCCTATACTGAACCAACAGATATTGCCAACATTCTTGCCAACACATTCAGTACCAGCTTTACCCCTCCATACCCCCTAGGTGAACAATGAGAATGCCAGAAGAATACCAGGTACCCAGGATTACTGCCACCCAGGTTACACCTGCATTGTCCATGGGCAAGAATACAGCTTCCATGGGACCCCACATTATCCCTGGCTGTGTTCTACATGAACTACAAAGATACCTGTTCAGTCACAGCTTTACCTCCGGCTTTGTCCCTCCCATAAGGCACGCTGCTACAGTCATCTCTTCCCATAAAGCTGTGGCAACTACAGACCCTGGGAATTATCAGTCCATTAGCCTGATGAGTATGATATGTACAGCTATGGAGCACATCATCAGGGACCTGGTTGACAAACATATACGTAATCTCCTAACTCTGGATCCCACACAGTTTGGCTTTGTGAAAGGTAGATCATGCCTGCTCAACCTGGTTGACTTCTTTGAGTCAGTCACCAGGGCTGTGTATGACAGTAAGGCACTGTATACAGCCTTCATCAATCTGGTCAAGGCTCTTGATATCATTCCTCAGTCAGGAATTAGGGATGAACACACCAAACTATGCATCAACCCCTATATCACTAGGGGGCTTGCAAATTGGCTCGCAGATAGAACACACAGTGTGAAAGTAGCGAGCTCCAAGTCAGACTGCCAGCCAGTTATGAGTGGAGTCCCACACGAATCAGTCCTGGGTACTCTCCTGTTCAGAATGTACTTCTCAGGAGTCCAGGTAACACAAAGGAACTCTGGCTGACCAAGTTCACAGACAACTGAAAGCTGGGAGCCATCATTAACTCCACAAATGATGCAGACATCCTACAGAAAGGCCTCACTGAGACCACTGACTGGTGTGGAAACCATGGCCTGAAGCTTAACACCACAAAATGCATCATCAGTCCCTTTGGTAAAATCTCAATTCCCACTAAGTACCACATCGATGGGAGCCCACTGAACACTGTAGGTGTTATAAGAGATCTGGGGACACAGGTTGAGAGCAACCTCTCCTTTAACCACCACATTGCCACTGTGGTCAGGAAATCCTTCTATGTGGCACATCTCATTACCAAGGGTTTTGCATCCAGGAAGAAGGGGGTCATCATTTCTGTGTACTCTTCCCTAATTACACCAATCATCAAGTATAATGGCCCATTTGGCATGTACCTCACTAGACACCTGCAACAGCTGGAGAGGCCACAGAAGTACCTCACAATGAGGATCCTAGGTATTAAACACATGTCCTCCACACACAAACTCAAATGATTCCAGCTATTCTCAGTCTCGTATCATTTACTTAGAGGTGATCTCTGCTTGATTTGCAAAGCCATGTCTGACCCAGCTCTTTTACAAATGCTAAATCCAAAGACATCCCAATCTCTCTGCACCACACACTGCAGGGACCTTGACCTCATTGCCACAATCAACACAACATACTGGAGAGACAGGTTCTTCACCCAAAGACTGCACATGTTCTGGAACAGACTTCCCATACATGTCAAGCAAAGCACCTAGATGACCCTGTTCCATAGATATCTTGATGAGTGGATGGGTAATAAAATGTTCACCTCAGGGATCACTCCAGTGGCTCTACTTGATGGGGTCACTGGGAACTAATGTCAGGTGGCACAATGGCAGGGCACTTCTGTGGGCTAGGCATGTAACAGCTCCAGGGCCATTAGCCTAGTACACACCTATGAACCTATAAGGAGAGTGACATCAGCATGACTGATACAGTAGGCCAGTGGGTGGGTAACTTATCAAAATACTTTTTCCTACAAACATACACAGTTACACACACACTTGACAGATCTGAGAGTAGAATCCCTGCCCATCTAGTTATTTATACTATAGTGTTATTCAGTTATCTCATGCACTACAGAGCTTACTGGACTGACAACTGCCCACAGGTGCTGATAAGGGTAATGACATCAGCAGGACTGATAAAGTATGCCAGTGGGTGAGAAACTTATCAAACTACTTTTTTTTTTACAAACATAGACACTTAGACACTCACACACACATTTAGCATTTCTGAGAATAGAACCCCTGCTTATCTAGTTATTTGTACTATAGTGTCACACAGTTATCGCATGTGCTACAGAGCTTACTGGGCTGATAGCTGGCCAAAGGTGCTGATAAGGCGAATGACATCAGCAGGAGTGATAAAGTAGGGCAGTGGGTGGGAGACTTTCAAAATACTTCTTCTTACAAGCATACACACTCATTTGCCAGATCTGAGATTAGAACCCCTGTCTAGCTAGTGATTTGTATAATTGTGTTACTCAGTTATCACATGATACAGAGCTTACTGGGATGACAACAGGCCAAAGGTGCTGATAAGGGAAATGACATCAACAGGAGTGATGAAGTGGGGCACTGGATGTGTTGTGGGTGGGAATGGCCTAAAACTGTTTCATCTACAAACAAGCAAACACCCCCCTCTCTCTCACATATGCAACTATCTCTCTCTCTCTCTCACACACACACACACACACACACACACACACACACACACACACACACACACACCACATGCAGTTGGCAGCATTGAGATTAGAACCCCTACCTATCAAGTTATTTCTACTACAGTGTTACGCAGTTATTGCATGCACTACAGAGCTTACAGGCATGATCAGTCTCCAATGGTACTTCTAAGGTGAATGAAAGCAGCAGATCTTGTGAAGTAGGGCAATGTGAAGTGTACTGAGTGGGAAGAGTCTCCTAATACTTAGACCTAAGAAGACTCACACACAAATGCACACACACTCACACACACACACACACACACACACACACACACACACACACACACACACACACACACACACACACACACACACACACACACACACACACACAGGTGATGTGATATTATAAACTCAACCTCAGTACTGTTACACAATGGGGCTCAACTTTTATGCTGGCATGTGCAACTGTTTACAGCTGGTATACCACTGTCCACAGCAGGACATCACTGTATGCTACTCAGGGTATCCATGTGTGTGACTCACTCTGTCTGTGTCCCCCTGTGTCTCTCTCTGTATCACTGTCTGTCTCTCAGTTCCCCACATCTGTGTGTGTGTGTGTGTGTGTGTGTGTGTGTGTGTGTGTGTGTGTATGCTTGACATATGTTGTTATCTGTTGCCTATATATATATATATATATATATATATGTGTGTGTGTGTGTGTGTATATCTCATGCAACAGATGCAGATGTATCACATATGAGCCACCTACAGCTAGCTGAGGCTAATCCTGTTTGATGTGTGTGGGGATAGTTGAGGTGTACATAGCTGTCTGTATGCATGGGCATATATACACAATACAGTCACATATTCCGATGTGGGTTCCAAGATGTCCTGTGATTCTCTAAGTGTAGAAGCATGCCCAGTGTGACCTTCTATAGTTTGGGTGGGACTCCATTCCAGAGATAGGTGTACTCCAGTCCAGGGTTTTGTGTGCTATAGCCGTACCTCTCAGGTGTACACAGAACTTTCTTCAGGGTACTTGTTTTGTTTAGTAGACATTTTCTGACATATCTATAGTCTGAAACTGCAATGTATTGTGTCATTACCTAGTGCCAGACATCTTCAGATTATCATAGTGTTTTACTAGAGGAATAGTAGTTGTATGATGCATAGACCAATATTATGAGAGCAGCTAAGTAAATTCTTGCCCAACAAGGCCATTTCTGAGGTGCAACTACAGCCAGTGTAGTAATGATACACAGCTGTGTGAACAGTCCAGCAACCTGGTGATATACTGGCTGGGATCTCCTGTTTGTGTGGTGTCTTTCTAACCTGAGATGTCATATCCTTGTATGTGCATACCTCTGTCCTGTACATTCTTTGGCAGGTTTTCCATGTGTTTGGCTAGAGGTTTCATCCTTTCTACGTAACCTTGTGTTTTTATGGCAAGTTATTTACATAAAATTGAAGTGTGATGTTACAAAATAATACAGACATTACTGTTTCCAAATACATAACCTTCAGACAATTCCCACTACTGCAAACCCCTCACCCACCAACTTTCTCAGTATGTAAGGGCAATATTTACAACACATGCCTATAATTGTGCCTTTGTTCCACTTTTCTTTCTGCCCTTGTCCAGACATCGTGCTGCCAGAGGTTGGGAGTTATGGGTCTGGGTACATAGTGCATGCAACTGTGCAGGCATGTCCATTATTTGTAAAAGCAAACATAAGAAAAATGATTATTGAGAATGACCACTGGCAACAGTACCACACAGCACTTATATTCACAAAAGCCTTGGCACCTCTGCTACACATCCTTCAAGATGTCAGTAATATGTGTAGCATATTCCACAAAGAACTGTGACTTCCAGGTTTGTCAGTGGCAGCGCAGTGGGTGTAACTGACATGCATAAAAGTTGGCACTGCAGTTATCTGCACATGGCCCTGTCAAAGGCAGCACTGTACCTAGGGCAGTACAAGACGACTGTCAGGAGGACATGCTGGCCAGATCCAGACAGCAGTAACCACACACATACACATAGCTCATTGACCCCTGCATGTTGAGGACAGGCAACATGTTTTCATGTGTATTGGTACAGCCCTTCCAATGTGTGCTATCCTGCTATTTCCATGCAAACATATATGTTACTGCATATGTGTGGGTGTATAGGAGAGGCACTCCTGTCCACTGTACACATTTGCACAGACTGTGCTGGTATTTGCTTTACATTTTGGTTCCATTTACCATACTATTGTGCCCTGTCATGGGGACTGGAATCATATCAGTAAAGAGCCCAGGTCAGATTGTACTGGCATACATTTGAATTTCAAACTTCTTACCCTTCATAGCCTTACTGCAACTGCAGGTCCTGCTGTGCTATCACTGTGTGAGTCTGTAGGGGGTTAATTCAACAATGCCACCATTTGTGTACCTTTACCAGACATCTCTCTGTGGTTTTCTACAGCTGACTTGCTATGTGGGTGTGAGGGGTGGTTATGGGACCCCCACCCTGACATCCATGCCTGTGACCTATGAACCCCCACTTAGTTGTCCCCACACCTATACTGCAGTGGGATTTGCCACCTTGGGTACTACTGCATAATGTGTGGAGGTCAGTTCTGGCCAGACATTTCCTGGTGACCAACAGAGCTGTCAGTTGTGTGCAGCAATCCCAGTAGGCCACCCCATTCCCTTGCATGCATGCAGCATTACCATAGATATGCTAGCAGAACATACTATTCCATTCATTTTTTGTTAAGAAGACTGACTTACCTTGTGCTTGTGGCAGTTATGGGGACAGTGCTAGAGGGCCTGCTATGCTGGATGCACACAGTACACTGCTTATACATGGTATGTTACAGGTAATATGATGTGTGTGTCATCCATTTTACTGTGCGTGTGAGTCAGAGAGAGAGGTATCAGTCCCAGGGGTCCCCACAGTGTCAGTGTGTGTGTGTGCTATGCATTGCCTCTTTGCCAAGGCCTGAGCATACATGGCATGCCTCCATCTGCCTATGGGAGCAGGCTCAGGGGCCTCCTCCTGTGAGTCCCTCTGTGCCTGTAGGGACCTTGGCAATGGTGACGGGCTGTGTGGCCCTTCCCCATGCTGCTCTGCTGCAGCTGTTTCCACAGGATCATATTGTGTAACATGGCACATACTATGAGCATGTGTGCACATGTGGCTAGAGAGTATTGCAAGGCTCCACCAGATATGTCAAGGCGGAACCTTGACTTGAGCATCCCAAACACACACTCTGTAATGATCTGGGTTTGTGAGTGTGCCTCATTATGGCATTTTTGTGTGGGTGTGTGTGCATTTCTGATGGGTGTCATCATCTACGGCTCCAGTGCATAGCCAACATCCCCCACCAGATTTTCCATACAGGATGCCCCCACTGGCAAATGGCTGGTACAGCTGTGATGAATGCCAGATGTGGGAGTCGTGATAGCTTCCAGGGCTGCCAGCACACACATTCATGATAATGCCCTGGGCATTGCACACGACCTGACAGTTGATGGAGGAAAGCCCTTGCAGTTTATGTAGACCCTACCCTGTTCACCAGGTGATGCTTTGATGTGGATGTGCGTGCAGTCTATGACATCCAGTACCTCCAGGTATTCTGCTATATGCTGGAAGAGATGCATATTGCTGGTCCTCTCCTCACTGGTGTTGAGGAAGTAAATGTGCTCACCAGCATGTGGTAGCATGGCATCCAGGAAATGGTGGAGTACCCTGGATGCAGATGACTGTGAGACCTCCATGATATCCCCAGTAGGTCTTTGAAAACTACCTGTAGCTAGAATTCTTAAGGCTACACATACCTTGGTTTCCACTGGGATGGGTTCCCCTCTGTTGGTTCTAGCTCTGAGTTGAGGCCAGAACAGCTCAGTGAGTTGCTGAAGTATGTCTCTGTCCACTCTGTAGCGCTCTGCTATCTCCAGATCATGTAGCCCCTGGTAGGTTACCCTGGGTCTGAACACTCTTCTCCTCCTCCTTGGTCTGTGGAGGTTGTCAGCATTATCTTCCTCTCCACCCTCAGCCTCTAGCACATCCCTATGGATCAAAGCAATGGCAGCCCCTAACATTTTTCCAGTTAAAATTCCCCCACATGTATACACCAATGGTGCAAAGTTTGTGGGAAAAAACAGACTGTAAGGTGTTTCCATACTTTATACTGTTGTGCTGGAGATGCTGCCTGTATGATTGGCTGACTATGATACATTCCAGTGCCACCTATATTACTCATGGATTTGATTTAGCCACTATGAGTGTTAGAGGCATTACTGGTAATTTGTGCATGATTGCCTTTATTCTGCTGTTGCCTTTTTTTAATTATTTTTTACTTACATCTTCCACCACTTTCAGCTATGCAGCCACCTATCAGCTGTATTATTATGTGCCTTGCCTGGCCCATTGTAAGTTGCAAAAGTCCCATATTAGTTATTTTTACTTCATTTCTCCTTTATTGAGCTGTTGCCCTTTATTTTTTTTCGTATCTCCTCCCATTTTCAGCTAAGCAGCCACCTGCCAGCTGTAGTACTGTGTGCTTTACCTGGTCCATTGTGAGTTGCAAGAGTCCCCTGTTAGTGATTTCTACTTCATTTATCCTTTATTGTGCTGTTGCCCTTTATTTTTTTTACATCTCCTCCCATTTTCAGCTGCACAGTCACCTGCCAGCTGTATTATTGAGTGCTTTTAATGGCCCATTGTGTGTTGCAGTATCCCATATTGCTGTTTGTACTGCATTTCCCTTGTTCTGCTATTTCCTTTTTCTTTTCATATATCCTTCCTGTTTAAGCCCCGGCACACCACCCAGAGCCATTTAGCTAGTGTAAACAGCAAGAAATGGCCCTCCTCTAGCCGTGAACATGCTCCTCTGATCATGGAATAAGACTATACAGCCTCAGACACACACCGTCACTTAGCTGTGCTTAGCTAAGCACATACCTGGCCAATGCAGCTCCAATGTGCTTACAGCAAGCATGACACACTCCCCTTTTCATGTTACTTGCTCCTCGTGTCTACACGGTGGTGTTAGAGCACCTACACTGTTAGGTGCAGTGTGACACTTAGAATAATTTTATGATTCAGTATAAGTCCTCTCGTTAACATACCCCACTGTCTTATTCCATAGTTACTGCACTACACAAGAGCGTTCCCCCTTAGCAACCACTGTTCCCTACCATTGTTTTGAGTCTGCTTACCATTGTCTATAATGGCAAAATGCAGCTTTCACCTAGAATGGATTTTTCTCTCTCTTTTTTTATCTTCCCCACCATCCCATTTGCGCAGAGCTGTTCTATGCTTAAACGGATGAGATCACCCAAAGAAAAATAAACATTTATTTTTATAAAAATTAAACACTTGCCCATGCCAATGGCCATATATTTGGCCATTGGCATGTCCAACCACTTTAATACATGCTTTTATTGGAGCTGTCATGGCTCCGTTTTCATTTTTGCAGAAATGTTTTCTGTTAGTAACCAAATACATTTCTGCACCTTACACTGTTCCTGCACGGAGACCTGCCTACTTCCTGGATCACTAAATCAGCTCATTTGCATGGTTTTCACAAGCAAATGAGTTTATTAGCATACTGAATGGCTTTCCATACAGGAACAGTGTAGTGCTGCTCGTGCATGTTAAAATGGCACGTTCGTAGATCGCTCAGCAGCCATATTCTATGCAGGAATGGCTACACTGTTCTTGCATGGAATCTTTTGTTCCTGAATCAGGGGGTGTGTACGGGGTACTGCAACACAAGAGTAAGACGGTATATAGAAGTGATGCAAGCTGCAAATAGGAGGGGCACTGTTTTGTCAAAACAGATGCATTGAGTAGATACTGTGAAAGATTTCAGAAGGTTACAAACTAACTGTCATAGTTCTCCTGTGGGTTGCAGATAGTACAGAAATAAAACAAATATTCCTTGTTATACAACTCCTTATGCGAAAGATAGAATCTACAGAAGCACATTTCATTCCTTGCATTTGAGAAGTGCAGGAAACGAACATGTAGAACAGTATGCAGCGCACATACATACACACACACACACACACACACACACACACACACACACACACACACACACACACACACACACACCACATTACATCACATCACAAGGGCATATACATAAGGACATACATATTTGTCACCCATGTTAACACTTACAGATCAGAGTAATGTGTCTGATATACTACACTTTTCAAAGTTCTACTTCACAGTGCCGAATCAGTTTAATGAAACAGTCTGACAAAAAAGTTACATGTGTATCGCAGAACTGACTACAAGCTCAGTACCAACATGACTACATTATACACTTTACATTCATTGAAATTTCATCTTCTGGTGTAAATGCTGTTAGCATGAAATACTTCAAAGTATACAATTCTGATGTTTCAGAAGGTCAGCTGTAATTCAACAGTTAACCTGGAATTTATATATAAATTATAAAAAAGGAAAGGAACAGTTGCATATTAATGCTACAGAAAGCAGACTGCATAGCTTTTTTATTCCATCTCTACTCATATATAATATAGCTGTATTGAAGCATCAGCTTTGTTTATCTATGCTGTGTTATTAAGTAAACATTGCTCCCAGCACAGTTTATTTTGGTAAAAGAATAAATATGGCCTTTGCCCTTTAACATTGTAATGACTGTAAAATTTACTGCCTGAGATATTTGAAATGTTATATTTCTAGTCTCTGTCATTTGTTGGTGTTCAGTTGATCCATAATGAATAAAATATTGACTTTTTAGTTTGATAATCCCCATTGTTGTATATCCTAGTTACATGAATGCTGACATGGCTACATCATGAAAAGTAACTTTTTATGCCTTAAAGTCTGTGCAAGTCCGTATTTTTTGTAGTAGATAATATATTGTAACGCACATCAATAACATCCATAAATTGGTAATGTTCAACTCAAAACACAATTGCTTCATATAAGCTTTGTTTTGAACTAAGGCCAGACCAAAAGTAAAATGAGATTAAAGTGTTTTCTGCAATCAGAAAAAACAAGTGGATAACTGAAAAAAATGCTCATAATTTAACCAGATGGCTAGACAAATCCGAAGTACTAACTGGTTAAGTGATTTTCACATAAATAGGAGTAGGAAAATGGGACATTAGAGACTGATTTATGAAATCCAGGGCTACATCTCACAACCTTGTTTCTTTGCAGTAACAGTCAAAATTTAATTTTTTGTTAAATGTGTAGCCTGTGTCATATTAAATGGTCCATAGAAATACTAAAATATAGATTTTTGGCAGAAGATGAGCAGAATATTTTCAGTTTAGTCTGCATTTTACTAGATAAGTTTCAGGTCTCAACTGCTAGTCTCTCAAACTCCACTTCCCAGTCTTTGTCTTAATGGTCTTATATATGTCCCACGTACTCTTGAGTTTATTCATTGGTTTGACCTTACTGTCTGTTCACAAAGGTCTGCACAATTATGCATCACCTTTCCATTGCTCTAATACTTCCTTATATCTTCTCAGAACTACTGTATTTTAGCCTTAGGTCATGTGTTCTTTTTTCTTGTGCATCTTTTCTTTTAATGGCAGTGACTTGGACTCTATGGATTATTTCAGGTACATAAACTAAGTTTCTCTAGTGTACTCCATCTTTGATCAAGCATACATGTTTATTTCTTTTTTTCTTCAAGTTCTACTTTTCACTTTCTAATTTCCTACATTATCAATGTTCAGTGTGTAACAAAGGACTGAAACCCTAACATAGAACACATTGGGTGCAAGGCAGGAAAGTAACCCTAAATATGACACAAGTGCATGCATGCACAGTCGCACACACACACACACACACACACACACACACACACACACACACACACACACACACACACACACACACACACACACACATCCATGGACAATTTAGAAGACAAACATAAAAGGAGCAAAACCAATGAATGAATAGATAAATGTAAAAAAAAATCAGCCAAACAGTAGGTATAAAAACGCAGTATAAAACGTTAATACAAACAAAAACGAACAAAACAAAGTAAGATGAGTGCTTTTGCATCTACACTAAATTCTTCTTCAAATCTAAGTACAATCAAAGAACCAATCTTAAATACTGTTACCTTATAACACATGATTTCATCACAGGTTTAATAGGTATAAAATCATTCAACCCTTTTCCTCTGGTATCTTGTAGGATAATCATCCATTTAATCTCTATACATTCAGTATGTGTTCTTATATCGCCCCTTCTTGAATTAATTCTATCCAATTCTAAAACCATGAATTTAAAATTGTGCTCTATTCTGTATTCATAACATGCTTAGATAGTGTATTCCTACTATCATGTTTACTAATAGAGTACAGATGTTCTCTAACACAATCGCTTACACAATGATTCATCTTTCCAACATAGAACAATTGACAGACATCACATATAGCCAAATACATCAAATTAGTAGAGCCACAATCAACATAATCATTACAATGAAAGATACGTGATGTATCAGGATGCATGAACTAATTGTCAGTTTTAATGTACCTACACACATTGCACCCTTTGCAGGGAAATGTTCCAATTTTATTAGTTCTAGTATTAATTCATGATTTAGTTGTCAAAGACTTGTAACATAACATATCTTTCAAATACCTGTTTTTCTTAAAAGAAAATGAAGGTTGTTCACCCAGGATAGCTTTACATCTAACATCTGCTATAAAAATCTGCCAGTGCTTTCTTGTAATGTTACAAATGAACTTAACATTATTCAAATAAGTAAGGCACATCCTTAAGGAATTATTTATTCTTACTTCAACATTCTTACTGGCATCAGAGCCACTGTAGAATAGAGGCCTAGTTCTGCTGTCTCTTAAAGATATGGCATCATTCTGGGCTATGTGTACTGTTTGGCAGAGTTTTTGTTTTTACATTTATCTATTCACTTATTGGTTTTGCTCCTTTTGTTTTATGTTTGTCTTTTTCTACATTTGGAGCATGGAAGAAGGTAGTATTGAGGAACTGGATTACACTCCACATGAGAATCAAGCTGCTATGTTTAATAGTTGCACTCTTGCAGTGAAGTTGATTTTAATGAAGCAGATAATTTGTCTGAACATGGCAGAGTTGAATCCCTTGATTTTATGCCACTGTATTGTATGATTGAGAACAATTTGTACTGCTTGAAAAGAATACAGAGGCAGAGATTACACCGTGAAACATGTTTAAAGTACAAGGTTATTCCTAGAGGTTTGCAGGTTTGCAAAATGCTTACCTTTGGCAGCACATATCCTATTTTGCTGAGAGACTGGCAAACTTTTAACTTAGAGATGAGCTTCGGCTATATTCGCTTGCTATTAAAGTTTTTTACTCCTATTGAGACAGTGCTACATAAAGACATTATTAATTACATTGAAAAAATGATTAACTGCTAACTCAACTGCCTGTAGACATAAACTAGATGAACTACTGTCAGATACTGACATGTATAAAAAACGCTTGATGGAGACGAAAAGGAGGAAATTATGCAGAGATATTAGTGATTTTAAGAATGGCCGTATTTTTACCTGGTCAGATAATAAAAAAAGATCCATTGAATGGTCTCAGACAATGCATGAAGTGTCCAAAAGCAATAGTGCTGCTGGCAATGCGACTAATATTAGAATGGATCATGATAAGCTCAATGTTTCTGTGGACTTGGAAAGTTCCATGGCATCTAATGTAACTAAGTTATTGAGCAATGAACTATTGCTTCCTGGCACTTCCTCAGAGATTTCATCTAATGTTTTGAATTTGGCAGAACTTTTAGTTGAAGGTAATAGTTTTGCTTCCACCAATCAGCCATTTTTACAGCTTCAATTACTGGAAGTAATAAAGCGTGCAGAGAGAGGCAGCTCAATGAGCAGGGACAGGTGTTCACGGAAGAGACAACAACTAGCCGGACAGTTAGTATTAGGTCCTGCAGTTCACAGCAAGATACGGAAAATTTAGTTTTTAACATTTCTAAATGCTGTGTAACTCATGATCAACATGAGGTACTTTGTTTTGGTCTATCATTTATTCCTGCTGGAAACTCGAAGTTAAATGATGTAATAATTGATTTAAAACTATTTGTACGTAATTTTTCTTTGAGATTGCAGTTTGGTAATGTTATTACTTTACCTGCTGTATTCAAGAAACCAAGTCAATATACACCAATTAACCCGCCTCTAGTAGAGGCCTTTTATAGATTATGTGAAGATGATATATATGAATATTTTAGTTGGAAACATGTTAAACACTTTCATAACTTGAATCGGCAGCAGGTTGGAGCTTTATGTGAATTAGTTTCACCTGATGACATTTGTATTTGCCCCCACTGATAAGGGAGGTGGAGTGGTAGTAATGGATTCATCTCATTATATAAACAGTATGCCTACAATGTTAGGTGATTCTAATACTTACACTGAGATTGTTAAATCTCAGGTTTTAGCATTAGTTAATGAGGTACGTACTGACTTGGATAATCTTTTAATGGAAGGAGCTATTGATAAAACATTATATAATTACTTTATAGTTGAACATCCAGTTATACCTTTGATATATGGGCTCCCAAAAGTACATAAAGATCCCACTAATCTACCAATGTGACCAATTATATCTGGGAGGGGCTGTGTTACAGGACCCCTTTCTCTATATGTAGAGAAGCATCTTCATTCTGTTCTGGACAAGATTGATATGATTTTGAAGGACACAAAGCATTTTTAAGTATCTTGTCAGACTGGTATAAGTGATAATAACAATTTTCTTTTTGTGACTATGTCTCACTTCTTGTATTCCCAATGCCATTGGCATTGAAAATGTGCAACTCTTCTAACAAACACTCTGATTATAGTACTGGTTCTGTTTATTTGATATGTGCCCTTTTAAAGATCATTCTTGAACATTATGCTTTTCTATTTATAGATAAGTTTTATATTCAACAAACTGGGGTTGCAATGGGAACCATGTGCACAAATAGTTATGCCAACGTTGTTTTAGCCCATTGGGAGTCTGAATATGTTCTTAATAGTAGTAATAAATTCCATGATATGATTCTGTATTATGGTCAATTTGCTGAAGATATATTTTTTGTCTGAGCAGGTACCCCGGACGTTTTACATGATTTTGTGGAATATTTGAGCACCATAACTGCATACCTTAAGTTCACATATGAATACTCTGAGCATAATATAGTTTTTTTACATGTACGTGTATTTACATCCCCCAATGGTATAGACACATCATTATACAGGATGTCTTGCAAGAAGAAGAAGAATATTATGCATTCTGGTAGCATGCATTCTAAATTTCTTAAACATAATGTTCTTAGAGGCCAATTTTTTAGGTTGGCATGTTTACATACTAAAGACAGTGACATGTATGAATCTTTTAGATGTATGACAAATGGTTTTATTAATAGGGGTTATGATGAGGCAGACATACCCATAGCCCAGAATGATGCCATATCTTTAAGAGACACTAGAACCAGGCCTCTATTCTATACTGGCTCTGATGCCAGTGAGAATGTTGAAGTAAGAACAAATAATCCAAAGTGCCTTACTTATTTGAATGATTCTAAGTTAATTTGTAACATTATAAGAAAGCACTAGCAGATTTTTTAAAGCAGATGCTAGATGTAAAGCTATCCTGGGTGAACCACCTTCATTTTCTTTTAAGAATACGAGTCTTTGAAAGATATGTTATGTTATGTTATGTTACAAGTCTTTGACATCTAATCATGAATTAATACTAGAACTAATAACATTGGAACATTTCCCTGAAAAGGGTGCAATGTGTGTAAGTACATTAAAATTGACAATCAGTTCATGGATCCTGATACATCACGTATCTTTCATTGTAATGATTATGCTGATTTTGGTTCGACTAATTTGGTGTATTTGGCTATATGCGATGTCTGTCAATTGTTCCACGTTGCAAAGATGAATCGCTGTTTAAAACATCGTGTTACAGAACATCTCTACGCTATTAGTAAACGTGATATTAGGAATGCACTATCCAAGCATGTTATGAATACAGGAATAGAGCACAATTTTAAATTCATGGTTTTGGAATTGGATAGAATTAATCCAAGAGGGGGCGATATAAGAATGCATAATGAATGTATCGAGATTAAATGGATGATTATCATACAAGCCACCAGAGGAAAAGGGTTGAATGATTTTATACCTATTAAACCTGTGATTAAATCACGTGGTATAAGGTGACAGTATTTAAGATTGGCTCTTGATTGTACTTGGGTATGAAAAAGCATATAGTGTTGATGCAATAGCACTCATCTTACTTTTTGTTCGTTTTTGTTTGTATTGAAGTTTTATACTGCGTTTTTATACCTACTGTTTGGCTGATTTTTTGTTTTTACAATTTAGAAGAGAACCAATTCATCTATGGCATATTGTTGAGATGTGAGAGGAAACCAGAGAACCGAGTGAAAACCATCAAGACCACAAGATGGACATATAGACTCCACATGGAAGGTAACTCAGCTAAGAATCAAACCCGTAAACCAACTGCTGTGAGGCAGCAGTGGAAACCATTGATTCACTGTGGCAGTTTCAGCTCCCTTAGTCTCTCTTAACCTATTATTCTAATACAGGCCATAGGTAATTTCTGCTGATCTCCTCTGTACTGCTTCTGTGTGTCTATATCATTATGTTGATTAGGTCTCTAGAGTGGCATAGTACTCTAGATCAGGTGTTAACACTGACTGAAAAGGAGAGTCCAGATGCTTACACTGGGTGCAGATACAAATCTTATCTAATCTGTTTCTTAGGAGTTATTCATTCACTCACTTTAACAATAATGTAGGTTCATACCCCTTTTTGGAAGTGATCTAAAAGCTCAAGAAGATGATAGGATTTGCTTACAGTTACACAGCACTTGATTGAGCATATATAAGATTTAAACCCAGGTCTGCAACTAAGCACCTTAAATGCTAATTTATTTTCATCTGTTTTGCACTGCATTGTGAATATTGCACATGTATCAACAACTGCACAAAACATTAATTTTGTATTTTGAAGACGTGAGATAAAACATAGCAGTGTGAGCTATAAATACATCACCAAGTATAACAAAAGTGCCAAATCTGCATCTCTTCAATGTAGCTTTGGTCCTACATTACTAGTGCCATATTATGCTGTGCAGTAAAACTCTACATTAAGGTCTGTGCTAACTCTCATGACCCTGACAATTCAGTACCCTTGAGCAGTCACATTGCATGTACAAAAGTGAAAGAAAGATAATTAAACCTGTATGACTGTGTAGATTAACCTGCCTAATCCCATTCAGTTCTGTGTGTAAGAACAGCCTTTGCATATTAACTTCCTCAGTGAGTCCTGCTGCTTTCTAGGCTTGAGTAGTTGTCAGATGTAAGAGCACAAATGCATCCTTAGTGGAAACCAGTGATAGGTAGGTGTTACAAACCACTTTGTGTTTACCACCAGGAGTGGTATCCTCCATTATCATGCAATCTCAAAACGATGCATGTGGACAAAGACAAGGTTGTTCTCTGACATAGTAGTTAGAAAACTCACACATTCATCTATCTACCCATCCATCCACACATGTTTCCATTTTCCAAACAAATTATCTGGGTAAGGTCTCTAGTAAGGGCAAGCTGAGCAGGGTATGCTAGGCTCCCCTATCTCAAACAGCAATCTCCAGCTCATTCTGTGTAATCCCCAGGTGTTCCTGGATATGCTGAATATATAATCCCTCCAAATGTTCCCTACATTCACCCTGGGCATCCTCCCTGTGGGCCTTACCTGGAACACCCTCTATTTGAAGTGCCCAGGAGGCACCCTCACAAGGTTCTCAAACTATCTCAAGTGACTCCTCTGGTGCAATGGTTGTAATCTGAAATTCTTTTAGATTACTAGGCTTGTCAGTTTAACACATAGAGTGAGCCTGGCTACCAGTAAATTAACCTCATTTTTGCCACTGTTATCCATGTGTCTATATAAACGTCAACACATATTGCGTGAACTGTGAATACACCGAACACCCTAAACCGCGAAATTCAAAATCTCGAATAGGCATAGCTGGCCAACCCCACCACTCGCTACGTACTACCCACCCAAACAAAATAAATAACCCACATACATACACTAAACAAAACCCTACTTCTAACCCTAAAGTAAAGCTTGCATATACTACCATGTATGCACTTACCTTAACCCGCACCCTAACCCTAAGTCCGTAACTATCGCACACTTACCTTACAAGGAGCTATACCGCAGAAGGAACAACTACGCCGATTTGAGATTTTGATTTTCATGGTTTAAGGCATTCAGTGTATTTGTGGTTTGCGCAATATGCGTCGATGTTTACGTATTCGCTGAAACGGGCTTTTGCGGTTATGATATAGACCCGTTATCCATTACCTCATCTTCTCAGTCAGTTCCTAAAGGCCATGGCCTTAGGTAATAATGAGGACATAGATTGATGAGCAAATTGACAGCTTTGTCCTATGACTCAGTGTCATTTTACCACCACACTACAGTAGAATACCTACAGTACCACTGCTGCTACTACTGCTGCCGTGCATATCTGTTGGTCAGTCTTCTAATCCCGCTACCTTCACTTGTAAGCAAGACCCAAGTTATTTATACCACCTGAGCATTTCTTTTGTTGTTTGTTTGTTTGTTTGTTTTATGGCCCCACTACCTGCAAAACATCAGCACTGCTTAGCCAATTCCCTTTACCCAAGTGAGAGATGACTGAACGGTCAGCCATTTTTAAACACTCCTGCGCATGATAATTTGCATACAAACCCTAACTCCTGCACATGCACAGTAGCACCTAATGGGTTGGCATTCAATGTATGCCATGCCTCCATTTGAAGTGATGAATGGGACCTGCCCTCAGTCCTTTGTAGACAAGCACCTCTGCGTGTTCCCTATTTCCACTGGAGAGTCTGTTACAGTGTGTGTGTGTTAATGAGCAAATGTTGCTGTCTCCCACCCCCTGAATAGAAGCAGGTAGACTTAGAAATCATCATATCTTTCCTTCCCAGTGGTAGCTTAATACATGTCCAAACCACTTGTCAAACTCTGACTGCCTAGGTCATAAGCAAGACTTTATCCCTCTATGACAATGGAGTTGGCTTCAACTCCTCTTCCTGAATTTGCTATACCCCTTTAACCTGCAGAAAGCAATCCACTCCTTTCGGAAAATAACTATTAGATGATCTATAGTAAGTAATGCAAATTTGTAAAAGACTTTTATGTAACAGTTATGTTTGTTATCTTGAAAGGTGTTCTATCAGGACTTAGTTTGTAATATCAATGGACAAAAAAGTTGACTAATATTTTTGTAATCAGAAGCAATAAAATAAAAGGTACTTATTAATGTTGTTAATGTCATCAGAGAAGCTGTCTATTATTAGCAGCAGCACATAAAAACACACATAATTTTGTCCATTACAACATTTTTCTGATTTGTAAATTCCCAGTGGAACAATTTTTGTAATATATAACTGATTTCTCATCCATAACCTAAAAGTTCTCAGTCACTTTCTCCTTTTTCTCATTCTTTTATAGTGCCCTGCCCTTCCCCTTTTATATAAATAATTATTCTCTCATCATAAACTCTCTTTAACTGTCTTTTTCTCATCCTCCCATTTTAAAACTTTAGAATACTTCACCCCCATTGCTTTTCTCCTTTTTCTTTCTTCCTTTATTGCATTTACCCGAGTCTCACTGTTTAAAGTGTTGCTGAATACAATTTTAAGATTTACAGATTCAATTATTATATATGCTTTTACTTTTGATAAGTATTCTATTTACTTTGATAAGAATTCTATTTTTGTCTACTTTCTTATTTTTGTTTTCATTTCCTTCCTTGTGTGTGTGTGTGTGTGTGTGTGTGTGTGTGTGTGTGTGTGTGTATAAATATATATATATATATATATATATATATATATATATACATGCATACAGATAGATATATAGAAAATAAACACAGACACACACACACACACACACACATATATATATATATATATATATATATATATATATATATATATATATACTTATTATAGACATTCTTTGGTGCAGCGGTTAGCGTTATCGCCTCAAAGCAAGAGGTTCTCCCATTCGATTCTCGGCTGGAGCACTTTCTGTGTGGAGTTTGCATGTCCTCCCTGTGGTCAAATGACATTTAAAGACATGCAGGTACGTGCATGCGTGAATGGGTGTGCCTTCCCTGAAGGTTGGGCATTGGGCTGGCAACTCGGCACCGTAAAATCCACTGCCAGTCATTAGTGGACCGGAGTTACACTGAGGCTACCCCTTACCGGGAAAAGCCAAAAGACTTTTTTTTATAGACATTCTTTACTAACTGTAAATGTCATTAGTTTGTCTTTATACATATCATTTTTTTGTCTTTAGGCCAAGATATTGATTTAAAATAGTTCCTTTAATCAATTAATCTACCCAGTTAACAAATCATAAAAATAAAATATAATACATAAATAAAATAGCATCATTATGAATTTGTATTTGCTGTCCACTGGAAAACATTAATTGTTTTCATTTTTTTCATTCAGAAAATAGTGGAACTATATCTTTCACAAGCAGATACATATACAGACACAGTACTTCCTATTTCAACAGTGTCATAACCTCTTGGTTTCATTTATTTCACTCTGTTACTCAGTATTCTTAGTCTGTTCTTTATTTAATTCTAAACTGTCTGTGTTCAGTAGCTTAATAATAATTTCTGCAAGGCTGTTGAGTTTTTGTAATAACTAATATGAAGCACATTTACAAAACAAACAGAGATAAAAGTAGTAGTGGTCAACTAATTTGTTGCATTATCATTAAAGATAACAAACGAACACATTCTCCTATGTACCTGAAAGCTGTAAGAGGTAGAAGCAAATCTTCATAACACCACTTAAAACCACTTTGTAGCTTTGTGGGGCCTATAGGTAGAGAGCAGGACACCTAGTCAATCACTAGAACATCATACCTCATTAGGAGAAAAGGAAAAAAAAAGAAAAGAAAGAATAGGTCTTAGGACAAATGAAAAATCAAAAGCAACTGTGTTTTTCTTTATTTTAGGTTGGATGCTGTGATGTGAATTTCACACCCACCAGTGTTATGCAAATGAATAGCTTAATTCAGGCAGATTAGACGCTACCAAAGATACTGTGTTTTAACTTGCCTCTAATGAAATGCAATGGATGGATAAAAAGTATTATATTTTTATTTGGATGCAGGCATTCGTTTTATAAAAGATTAAAGTTTTTGTAATCTGTCTCTGAATGAAACATTTCATTGGTCATATTAGACTGCTTGGTTCACAAGCACATATTTAATGAGCATCTTGTAGCCCAGGCGGGTATGACCCTGACCCTGAGTAGCATCCTGCCCTCACCAAAAATGATACCACAGTATAAAGAAAAAATGATCAATTTCAACAATCGGCTAAGCTTCTGGTATCATTCAAAGTGGATCCAGTGTCTGTCAGCCTGGGATGACATGCTCGACAAGCCTCATTGCTTCGCAAGAGACGGCTTGCACCTGTCACCCCTAGACTTTTGAAAACTGGCCAAGGCTCTTGCTGCCCCCATAGTGCCTTTTTTAGGCAAGGCTCAAAAGTCAAACCCACCTCCGTAAACAGCACAAATAAAAAAAATAACGGTTATGCTACTCAATGCCAGGAGTTTAAATCTCAAAATGCATGCGCTCGAAGCACTCCTCAGCATGGAGAACATCAGCATCTGTGCAGTAACTGAAACCTGGTTCAAGGCTCCACAGAGCACCCCAGCACTACTGGGCTACAACTCATACCACACATTTTGGCCTGGACTGAAACACAAAAGGAGGGGGTGTATCCATATTCATCAAGGATACCTACACCTCCAGGTTAGTGGTGCAGCATGTTACCTCTGAGATCATCCATGTGCAACTAACATCAGGCAAATCTACAATGCAAATTGTGACCTGCTGCAGATCACCCTCCATGACCCAGGACCACCACTCTGCCTTTCTGGAGACACTGGAAAACATGAAGGTCCTACCGAAAACCCTGATATTGGGCAATTTCAATTACCCTACCATTAACTGGGAAAACTACTCAAGTACAAACTCCCAGTTCCAGCACTTCCTTGAATTTATCAACTTAAATGCCCTGGATCAGCTGGTAAACTCCCCTACCAGAGGTGAAAACATATTGGACATGGTTATCACCAACATGGGCGACAGGTGTTCCACACTGGAGGTCAACCCGTCACTGGTTAGATCAGACTATAAACTAATCACTCTGGATGTCCACATCACACCATCACCTCCAACCAAGGAAACCGCAGTGAAATACTTTTCTATAGCAAACTTCACCTTACTTAAGACAGAGGTGGTAAGTTTCACAGCCCCCACACTAAAGGATAACAGTGTCCAAGATGCAGGAACTGTTACAAATGCACTCTTTGAGCACCTACAAGGATGCATGGATCGTGCCATCCCTAGCAAAACCAACACTCACTCCCCTAAAAGAAGGAAACTAGTTTGGTGGACCCCTGCCATAAACAGGCTATACAACAGAAGGAGGAAACTAGTTCAGAAAAAAAGCAAATCCCAAGAAGGAAAGACATCCCTGATCAGTATCAGTAAGAAACTATGGTCCCTCATAAAATCCTCCAAGGCTATCTGCGAAAGAAAAATAGCCAAGAATTCAAAAGATAACCACAAAGTCTTCTTTAGCTATGTCAAGAATCTAAGTGGCAACTTGCAGGTATGCTCTGAGCTAGTGCAAAATAGCACAAAATATACTGAACCTACTGATATTGCCAACATCCTAGCAGATAGATTCAGTGCAAACTTCACCCCCCTTTCACCCCCAAAAGGGCCCATAACAATACCGGAAAAGTGTAGTGTCCCAGAAATCACAGACACACAGGTGAAAATAGCCCTTTCAAAAGCCAAAAGCACAGCATCAATGGGGCCAGATGGTGTCCCAGGCTGCGCCTTGCACGAACTACAGAATGAACTAACCCCCACCTAAACACACTGTTCAGCCTCAGCCTCTCCACAGGTTACGTGCCCATAGAATGGCGTACAGCAATGGTTATTCCACTCCACAAAGGAGGGACCACAACTGACCCTGGTAACTATCACCCCATACGCCTTACTAGCCTGATCTGCAAGGCTATGGAGCACATCATCATGGACCTCATTAACAAAGACATTGGGAACCTCCAAACACTTGACCCAAACCAGTTTGGCTTTGTTAATGGCAGATCATGCCTACTAAACCTGGTTGACTTCTTCGAGACAATCACCAAGGCCATAGATGAGGGGAAGGTAATTCACACAACCTACCTTGACCTCGCCAAGGCTTTTGACACCATTCCCACTCAGGAATTATAGAAAAACTCACCAGCCTGAACATAAACCCCTACGTCACGAGATGGGTTGCCAACTGGCTTACAGACACAACTCAGACGGTAAGAATAGCGGGCTCCAGGTCCGACTCTAAACCAGTCACAAGTGGTGTCCCACAAGGCTCGGTCATAGGACCCCTACTGTTCAGCATATACTTCTCAGAAGTACAGGCAAACACAGGAGGACTATGGCTAACCAAGTTCGCCGATGACTGCAAACTGGGAGCCATAATTGACTCTCCAGCTGACATGGACATTCTCCAAAAGGGCCTTACTGAGACTGACAACAGGTGTCAAAGTTATGTTCTCAAGCTAAATGTCAAAAAATGCATAGTCATCCCATTTGGGAAAAACAAAACACCCATGGATTACCACATAGGTGGCAGCCCCCTTAATACAGAAGAGGTAATAAGAGATCTGGGGACCCAGATAGATAGTAATCTCTCTTTTGACAATCATATTGCCAAACTAGTTAGGAAATCCTTCTATGTAGCCCATATAATTACTAAAGGGTTCACACCTAGAAATAAAGAGGTTACAGTGCCCCTCTACTCATCACTCATCAGACCCATCATAGAGAAAAATGCCCCATTTGGGATGTACCTCACAAGACACTTCCAACAGCTGGAAAGACCACAAAAGTACATCACCAAGAGGATTACTGGCCTCAAACATATGTCCTAGGCAGCCGGACTGGACAAACTCTAGCTGTACTCAGTCACATATCGCTTACTCAGAGGTGATCTCTGCCTGACTTACAAAGCCATGTCCAACTCAGAATTGATGGACATGCTCCACCTAAAGAAATCCAAGTCACTGCGAGCCACTTCCACTAGTGAGCTAAACCTCACCACAACAATAAATAGAACATGCTGGAGGGATAGATTCCTGTCACAGAGACTCCCCATGCTTTGGAACAAAATTCCTAACTACATTAGGCAGAGCCCCTCACTAACACTTTTCAAGAGAAACCTTGATGAGTGGATGGGTAACAGAAAATACACCCCTGGGATCACTTCATTGGCTCTTCTTGACAGAGGCTCAGTTAATTAATCAATAGGGTGGCAAAAGCTGACACACTCTGGCTAGGCTTATAAATTCCCTCGTGCAGATAGCCTAGTACCTACCTATGAACCTATGTCAGTTCATCTCTCAATATGTTGATGGTTAAGTTTTGGAACACTGAGACATTCATGTTTTGCAAATATAAAATTTGCCTAACAACAACAGAGACACTAATATAACTGCATAAATCAAATTTTTTTATATAAACCCCAAATGTACTTTTCTGTCCATTTTCTAAGCTAATCATATTTCTGGGAGTCCTGGCAGTAACGTCACACTGTGTTTCTTGAGAGACTGTAATGCTAAATGGAAATAAATAATATGAGGATTCATTGGTCCCTCAGTACTGTGCTTGCAATATGATTTAAACTGAATGAGACACAAATGGTGTGATAAATTAAACCTAATTATCAATTTTCATATGAATGGTTCAGTTTATTATTACTTCATTTAATGTTTCTAGATTTACTCTAGTTAACGACAGTTTCAGCTTTTGAAATGATTTATAACTATAAACACTCTCTGTCTGAGGTACTAGACCTTTAAAAGTAGTGCTGGATGTACACCATTATACGAGCTTTGAGTAGTACTATGTTTCAGTGACAATGTATCTGTATGTAACTCACAAGTCAAAATGTCATAGCCATATGGACTGGATCATTTCTGAAAAGCATCCTCTGACCAATTCTCCTGCCCAGTATGTAGATGTCTAATGAAAATAAAGTATGCAACCAGAACACACAAGACATAATCATCTTGTCCAAATTAAATGTAAGCAACAAAATTAGGACTTTTACAGCCAAGCTCAACTCTGGGTTTTATAAGTATCTTAAAGTGGCAGAATGGGTTTCCATCAGTGTCTAATACTGCGAAATTGTCTATATGTGACTTACATAAGAGATTCAATATTGCATAGTGGATATTACATACAAAGAAGCTGAGTGAGTGAAATGTACCCCTTTTTTAATTTATTTTTTAATTTACAAGAAACTATCCTTATGGTTAACTGAAAGGATCATTTTCTTTAATTCATACATCAAATATCAATGGATTGTCACCTGACAGTGTCCATACTGGAGAACATTATCCAGGAAGACAAAGCACCTATAAGATATATGTTATATAAAGAATGTGAGTGCTTCAAGAGGAAGGATGGAAGGTGAATTCTATTTTTTGTTTGGTATATTAAATATGAAAGGACACTTGTGGTTTACAAAAAAAAAAAAATAGATTTCCCTATTTCAGGTCTGACTCTGGCAAACATGGAGGACTTGACATTGTGGTACTAAGTACCCACCGTGTCCTTATGATACACCTTCATTTTGAGTGATGGGGTGGGGGCAGTGCAGCACTGAAAAACATCCTACTTTTAATTTTGCTTGGTGAGCTGATTTCCAACCAGTTTAACTTTGTGTTGAGCTCTCATTGAGATAAACATTGGTAATTCATAGGAAAGCCACTTTATCTGCCACAACCCTGTCCAGAGGTGAAAAAAAATAGAATAATACAACTGTAAAGCAAAATAATTATAATAATAATAATACTAAGAGAAAATAGCAAATGTTGATAATACAAACTAATAATCAATACAAAGCAAGAGAAAATTTAAAAAAAATAACAAGCAATCAAAACTGAAACAAAGTACTTCCTGCATAAGAAATGCAGTTAACTATAGAATAAAAGTAAAAACTAGGCTGGCTTGTCTTAAAGGGATAAACTGTAACTTTAGCAAACTTAATGCCTAGTACCTTTAAGTGTGACTAATGTTAAAACATCCACAATCATTGGAAGGCAGAGATAAGGTAAGGGTTGCGTAGAAAGAAAGTTTAAGTAACTGAGGAAAAGTTAAGTACACTTCACCCTTTCATTAAAGTGAAGAAGTAAGATATAAAACAGTAATCGTAAAAAAAAGGAAAAAAAATGAATGTAAGCAACAGCAGTCATAACTTTTGTTAAATAACACTGGCGGAATACACCTCATAAACAAGGCATTTGAGGACCACAGTGCTAGCAGTAAACTCATATGTTAATTGTATCTGTGAAGGCCAAAAAAAAAACCCCATCAAAAACAGCATAGTTATGTCTATAATGTTGAAGCTTGAATGCCTTTGAACAGCATGAAATCAGCTTGTGAAATGTAGACTAGAGAAGCCAGTTGAAACACATGGGAGTGAGCAGCCAATGCCAGCTCACCATTCCTGGAGGGAGGTGACTCAGTCTGCTGTACTACTGTCACCTGCTGGCAATGGTATACAACAGCATTTTAGACTAAGATACATGGTCTGGTCTGCCAAGTAATGCACATCACTATAGCTAGAATTTATCAAATGCATGAAAGTATGCCCACATCACTTGTCTCCCACTGCAGATCCCACTTCTGGAGTATTGCTCTTCTGGTTATTATAAGGAGGGAAGTTAGGTACAAAGCAAAAAACACTTCCCGATCCCACCCAGCTTGATAAAAACTACGATCCCAGGTTCTCACTTCCCCCTCCTGGTATCCGATCCCAGCTGGATAAAAACTACGATCCCAGGTTCTCATTTCCTCCTCCTGGTATCCTCATATACCAAGTATGAGGGAGAAATGAGTGAGTTTAATAGGAGGCAGGTACTTGATGGACAGCATGTAAGACAGCAAAATATATGCTAGAAATTGTTGTATCTATTATGTTGCCTCAGCATTTAGTTTACTAAAAATAATATGTTTTCTATATCTTTTTGATCCAACTGCTACAGGAATATTTTAAAAATTACATCTGGGTGATCTTGCTGCTTGGTAAGTGTGGCCATGGCAATCTGTAGGTAAAGTGCAGTGGAAGGCAGGGAAGTGAAAGAACATTCCATGACCTGACTTTAAACTTAAGACGAAGAACCCTGCCATTCTTTTGATTTCTGATTTAACTGCAAAACACTAGTAGTTTATGCACTGCAAGTCATTCTGAAAATAAATAAGAACTTTTTCCCAAAAATCATAAATTTCTTTGCTGTTTCTCCCATAATTATGATTGGTTGAGAGGTATGGTCAGCAGTCAAAAATATACAACAGAGTAAGAGAGAGAGAGAGAGAGAGAAAGAGAAAGGTACATTTTTGACAATTTTTATCTTTTACTATGCAGTGCCTGAAATTTCACACACTTTAACAGACTTTGAACTGGAAGTGTTTGCATAATTAGCATGTTTAATGATTACTTTATATGTTCATCATATTTATCACTGCCGTAGAAATAGGTTCATAGGTTCATAGGTTGGTACTGAGCTATCTGCCCGAAGGCATATATTAGCCCAGCCATGTTGTGCGGTATTCACCGCCCCTTTAGTAGTTCCCTAGACCCTTGTACTAGCAGCTAGTACCCTTGACCCCTATCTAGTAGTGCTGTTGGTGTGATCCCCGGTGTGAACTTTCTGTTACCCATCCACTCATCAAGGTTCCTCTTGAAGAGTGATAGTGAGGGGGCTCTGTCTTATGTAGATCGGGACCCTGTCCCATAGTAAGGGAAGTCTCTGCGAAGGGAATCTATCCCTCCAGCATGTTCTATTCATTGTTGTGTTGAGGTTTATATCCCTAGAGCGTGTAGCTTGAGTAGATTTGGTTTTGCTAAGATGGAGCATGTTCAACAATTCTGGTTTGGACATGACTCTGTACGTTAGACAGAGATTGCCTCTGAGAAAGCGGTATGCAACAGAGAACAGTCTTAGCTTTTTCAATTATGCTGCATAGGGCAACTGTTTGAGGCCAGTAATCCTCTTGGTTAGGTACCTCTGTGGTCTCTCCAACTGCTGGAGATGTCTAGCCAAGTACATTCCAATTGGTGCATTGTACTCAATAATGGGTCTGATGAGGGAAGAGTAGAGGGGCACCATTACATCCTTAGATCTTGATGCGAACCCTTTCATGATCAGATGGGTCACACAGAAGGATTTTCTAACCAATTTGACAACATGGTTATCAAAGGAAAGTTGACTATCTACTTGGGTCCCTAGATCCCTTATTTCTTCTTCAGATTTCAGGGGATTACCTCCTATGTTGTAGTTTGTGGGTACTCTGTTTTTTCCAAAGGGGATTACTACACTTTTTTTGCATTTAGCTTGAGACCATGGCTTTGACACCATGCATCAATCTCATTTAGGCCCTTCTGGAGGATCTCCATGTCGGACGGAGACTCTATTATAGCACCCAGTTTGCAGTCGTCTGCAAACTTAGTCAGCCACAGCCCTTCCATGCTTGCCTGTACTTCTTGAGAAGTATATGCCAAACAGGAGGGGCCCCAGGACAGAGCCCTGAGGCACACCACTCGTAACTGGTCTGGATTCGGACATAGATCCCGCTACTCTTACTTTATGGGATCTGTCTGAGAGCCAGTTTGTGATCCATCTTGTGACGTAAGGGTTTGTGCCCAGGCTGGTTAGCTTATCAATAATACCTGAATGGGGAATGGTGTCAAATGCTTTAGCAAGGTCAAGGTAAGCTGTGTGTACCTCCTTTCCCTTATCTAAAGCTTGAGTAACTGTCTCAAAGAAATCCACCAGGTTCAGGAGGCATGATCTGCCCTTGACAAAGCCGAACTGTGTGGGGTCCAGTGACTGGAGGTTCCCAATCTCTCCATTTATGAGTTCCATAATGATTTGCTCCATAGCCTTACAGATCAGACTGGTCAGGCTTATTGGTCGGTAGTTCCCAGGGTCAGTTGTGGCCCCACCCTTGTGTATCGGGACCACCGTTGCCATGCGCCATTCTATGGGCACATATCCTGTGGAGAGGCTGAGACTGAACAGGGTATTAAGATGCGGGGTTAATTCCTTTTGGAGCTCACGTATGACACAGCCTGGGACACCATCTGGTCCCATGGAGGCAGTGTTTTTAGCTTTAGATAGAGCCTTGTTAACCAACGTATCAGTAATAATTGGACCTGCACAATCCCCTGGGTTATAGAAATATAATCTGGAAATATAGGTTACATCCTGCCAAGGACATAACAGCTGACCAGCTTCCAAAGTTTCAGGCACCTTGCTCATGTCCAAACTGTCAGTCAGCTTGAACTGAACTGACTAAAAGATAGGTTTGGGTGCCGAGCCCTTCAGAGCTTTACTGTTGCTGGAGTATGCCCTTCTGAGGCTTTAAAGGATCTACAGTTTGCTTGAGCTGTTCCTTTACTGGGCAGATAACTTCCTCTTGGGGAAAAAACTTCCATTTAATTATTTTTGTAAGTTATTAATAATTTCCTCTTCAGTAAAGTTGTTTTAAAGCTAGAAGTTTGTGTTTTAATGGAATGTCCTGAGATTGTATTGTACTTTTAAACCAATGCACTCTTTTTTTCCTCTGTCAGTGTAAAAGTTGTTTGAAGTAGTTAAAACAAAAAAAAAAAAAAAAAAAATTTGTCCAAATGAAAATTTGTGTTTATTTTACTTTTGGGGACTGGCAAGTGTTCTAAAGTGCTTTTTACTGTGTTTTTTTGTGAAAAATGTGACTTTCAAAAACTGCTTTTTTACCTGCTTTTGCTGCTTGTTTTCCACAGGAAAGAGGCACCATTTTTGGTTTAACCATGCATCAAACATAGGGTCCCAAGGTTACTCCTTCCAGGCACAAAAAGTAAAAATTAAACAGCCTTTGGACCACAGCAGGCTAGCAGTTTGCCTCAGCCACAAGTGGGTGACTCTGCTGTTGCCATTTACTGTACATCAGACCACTCATCTTTTACCCTGCTATTCTGGTGTAGCACTTGCAGCCACTATGAACTGGGGGTTAGCCATGTCCTTTGCAGCTGTTGGGGTCCCCTCAGTGAGCAAGGGAGTGCCACTCTTGTTGGCCTTGGGAGTGGGAACAAGGAAGGCTTCCCTATTTTGTCAGAATGGTGTGCCCCATCTCTGCAGAAGCTACTTCTGCCATTTATAACATTGCTAGCCCCATTTTTTTTGTTAAGAAGAAACAGAAAACTAAACATGTATCTTCTCCTCCTCAAATTTCATTATGTGGGAGTAGTTTACTGCAGTTGGCTTGGGGTTTTATTCAGGATTTTGAATCTTATTTATTACTATCTGGTAAAATAAAGAAGGATGCTTCCATTCCTGAAGAGATTCAAGATTCTGAATCTGGACAGGAAGATGAAGGGACAGATACAGGCTTTCTGATAATTTTTCTGACTGAGACTCAGAGGTTCCTCTCTCGCTTTGAGACTATTCCCAGATCATGTCATTGTTTTCACTAGGAATACACTGAGGTTTCTTAGGCTCAGAATTTTTTTTATGAGCTGTTGCAGAAGGAATTTCCAGAATCTACACAAAGTCCTCCTGTTCGGCTTTAGAGGACATTTTTGTGACTGCCTGTAATTTTCTTGATAGCCACCCAGCTGTCTCTGAAAAGGTCAGTAGGACATACATAGTTCCTCAGTCTTTTATGTTTTTATACACTATTCCAAAACCTGACACAGCAGCTATAGCTTTAGCTGCTCCCACTACTGCTAAACACTTAGTCAATTCCAATTCTGATGTTTCTTTATGCACTATTCCCAAACCTGACTCAGGACTCTGTCTAAGATTTTCTGCACTCCTTTTTCTAAATTTCTAAGGGATTCTCTAACCCTTCCTACAATTTTGGCATAATAGCAAGGGTGTTCCAAAAATAATTCAGAACCCCCCCATAACCAGGGGCAGTCCAAATAATCAGTGTGACTGTTTAAGGGACTTTGTTCCCCTCTCACCCTGGCAGTCCCTTTTTCATTCCAGAAAGTCTGAATCTCCATTTTTGTCTATGGCAACAGATAGTTTCACACAAACAAGTTCTAAAGATCATTTATCAAGGTTATAGATGGCAGTAAGAAGATATTCTTCTTTGCCAGAGCGTTACTCCTCATCCACAAAACCAGATTGTTTTACTTCTACCTGTTCATTACATGCTGTTCCAGGGAGTGAAGGATCCATTTCCTCCTTCCCAAGTTGGGAAATATTTTTTTACAAGGATGGTTTTAGTTCCAAAGAGATAAGATGCTTGGAGACCAGTTCTGGATCTTTCTTCCTAGACTTGTTTGTGATCATGTCTAACTTCAAAGTGATGTCATTTCATAATCTTCTTCCTCGTTCAACTTTCCTGGTAACTCTACATTTAAAAGATGCATAGCATCTCATTCCTTTTCTTCCAGACTTGTGATGTTTCTTAAGGTTTGTGTGCCTGGATCACTTTATCGGTTCTCTCCTTTACCCTTTGGATTAACCACTACAACAAGAGTGTTCAATAAGTGACTAATTCCAGTTATAGCTCATTACAGGTTGCAGGGTACCCATTTTCTTTTTTTTTCATATTTAGATGGTTTGCTTACCTCTGCAGCATTTTTCAAAGTGTCAGGAATCTTTCACTTGGGTAGGAGATATCTTACATAAGCTGGTATTCCAAGAAAACATTCAAAAGTCCTTTGTGACTATTTCACACAGGATTGTGTTCTCTGGGTGTCAGCTGGACACCTCTGTTCAAAGAACATTTTTTCCACAGAAACAAAAAAAATAGATCTATATCTATATCTGTTTTAAATTATTTCCAATCACACTTCAGTCACTGTGAGGCAATACCTTAGGATTTTGGGTCTCATGGCATCTATGATTTCTCATGATAACCCTGGCATGACTTCAGAAGAGAAAAATACAATGGTATCTGAAGTCTGTTTGGTTGCAGTATCAACATCCCTTGTCTTCTGAAATCCCAGTGTTGGAGTTTGTCTATAGAAAAATTATTTGGCAGAGACAGAAAATATCTCTAAATTTAGGTTTCCCCTTATCTCTTTCTGTTCCAAAGCAGTCAGTCACCACAGACATCTTGGACTTTGCTTGGGGAGCAGTTTCATGAAGGATAATAGTGCCAGGTATGTGGGATATCCAGGACAGATGCAAGCATATAACTATGAAAGATGTACTTGACTTGATCAAGCACTCATCTGTCTAAATCATCTTTGGTCCCCAGGACCTCTTCAAGTTCTTTCAGACAATATCACAGTCATGTGCTACATCTTAATGCAGGGGAGTACCAGGTTTTACCTCTTTTTCAAACTGGGTCTATATTATCCTAGTCGAACAACTGGAATGTTGACTAACCTTTCATCAACACATATGTGTCCTGCACTTCCATGAATGGCTAAATCATCAAATTATTTCCAAGAGAAATAAATTGGTTGGCCGTTCTTTTAAATCTATCCTTTTCCTAACTATAGTGTGATCTCGAGTTAGTATATTTAGTTAGGGGGTGTGTGGGGGGCACAGCCCCCACATTGGGGGGGGCAAAGTCCCCCACTTCATAATGTTTATTAAAATGTGGTGTGTGTAGTTGGCCTTCTGATTTCTTTCCCTTGGAAAGAAATCGATGATTTGGCCATTCACTGAAGTGTAGGTTCGACACATATGTGTTGATGAAAGGTTAGTCCGCATTTCGGTTGTTCGTCTAGATAATATAGACCCTTCAAACTAGCCATGTTAGCCTGGGATATAGCTTCACAGCAAAATCTCACTCTACAGGAACCCCTCATTCCATCACAAAAATATTCTGTGGTGGATGAGCTGAACAGGACATGGCACATCCTCACATATGCAAACTAGATCAGGGGATTTCCCATGATTTGCTCCATCTGTGGGGATTTCTTCTAGAAGACCCATTTGCCTCCTGTACAAATAATCAGCTGGAAAAATTCTACTCCATGACTTCATGCTAGAAGGCCTGGAACACCAGTGTCTTTTTCTTTGACAGGAATGTTCTTGTATGCTTTTCCACCCTTTCCACTGATATCCAGGGTACTTCTGAAGATTCATCAAAATCTTTGTGACAACTTCCTTTCTGGCCCAGGCAAAAGTAGTTCTCCCTTCTTTTAGAAATGACCAGGGACAATTATCACAAGCTTCTTCACAGAATGGAACTACTCAGACAAGATCATGGGTGTTTGATACACCCTGACCCCAATCAATTTCAACTGACTGCCTAGACAATGGGGTCTTATTCTCCTTTACGCAGCTGCTTATTGGGGATCTGCAGCAGGTACTAAGGGAGGCAAGAAAGCCTGCTACTAGAAAATCATAATTAGCAAATGGTAAAAGTTTTCTTGTTGGAGCCAACAACAACATAACCAGCACACATTCTGGGCTAGTTGTTCTCTGGTTTTACAATATGCATGTGAGTTACTTTCTTATGGCCTTTCTTACTCCTCCATTAAGGTTCATTTATTGGCCATTTCAGCATGTCTGCCCATGGATCCTCCTCTTTCAAGGCTTTCTCATGCCAATTTTTTTTTGAAAGGGTTTTACTTAAGAGGCCTCCAAGAAGCCAAACCAGTAGCCCCTTCTCGGGATCCTAATTTCATGTTAGAAGAGCTAATGCCTGCTCCATTTGAACCAGCTAATCTGGCTGACTTGAGGTTCTCAATATGGAAAACAGTTTTACTGATTGTTCTGACCTTTGGAAGAAGAGTATCTGAGTTGCAAACTATTACGGTGTGTCAACCCTATCTAATTTTCCAGAGAGACAGGGTTTCTTAGAGAACTAATATGTTTTTTATGTCTTAAGTGGTAGCTGCATTTATTTTAAGCCAAATTATCCATTCCCCCATTTTCTTTACTGATATTAAAAATGAGGGAGAAAGGATACTCCATACCTTGGATGTCCACTAACAACTTAGGTACTATCTTGACATAACTAAATCTTTTGTATCTTTGGATTAGCTGTTTTCTTCTTGTGAAGGTAAAAATAAGGGGGAACCTGTGTCATTGCAGACTATTTCCAAATGGTTGCCTAAGGCTATTACCTTTTCTTATACTCACCACAATCAAATTTCAACAGGCAGGGTCAAGGCCCACTATACCAGGGCCTTGGCTTCTTCTATGG
>NC_056733.1:34016172-34101172 GCF_019279795.1 Protopterus annectens | reverse complement strand
TCTTTTTTGTAAGGAATTCTCTGTTCAGTAAAGGAGTTGTTTAGCGTGCTATATTCAGTCATTTGAATTCAAACTTCATGCCCTAGTCTGCTGCATCAATAACTAAGAAGTACGTAGCAGTGCTTACTGTTTTGTGATTGACAGTTTTCATTGACCATCTTTTGATTTCTTACTGAAGTCCAGGATAACAGCTAGGGTTACTCCCATCTACCATGTACAAGGAACACTTTTTAAAATATTAGCGATGTTAATCTGAGAAGTTGACAAAATAACTGGATGTGTGAGCTGCACCTATCTCTTTGGCATGTACTTGACCAGACACATACAACAGCTGTAACATATTTAAAGCTTCCTTACTAGAAGAATCCAGTGTCTAAACACATTGTCTTATACAGATCTCCTTAAAGCCCTATCACTATACCGGGTCTCCAACAGGTTACTGAGAAAGAATGTTTGGCATACAAGGCATCCTAGGATCCAGCACTGATTGATGGACCTTTTGGACAGCCACAAAATGAACAGTATCAGAACCATTATATCCAAAGATTTAAATTTTGCTTGTGACATAAATAGGCCATGTGATGTTGATGAGACAAATGTGTCTCAGAGAGGGTCCCCATGCACTGGAACAAGCTTCCCATTCATGTGAAGCAGAGTCCATCCCTAGGCTAGCCCTATTTAAGCATGACGTTGAGTCTTTGAACAATAGGTGGGAAATTGGAAATCACCCTGTTGCCACTGCCAATGCGCAATGCCACTTATCTGTTTTTTTCTGGACTATCCACACAAATCAAATCAATTCTCTGCTCTGGACTGGTAGTCAGGAAATTGGGAAAACACTGTACAAACTCCATTTTTCTGTTTCACAAAAAGAAACAGACTATCAGTGTTTGTTACAATTGGCTGATTTGCTATGCTTTTTTTACAGAAAAGCATAGTAAATCGTCTGAAAGCAGGCATCCGGAACAGAAAAAGAGGGCGTTCCCATCAGCTGATGCCACAGTGATGTCACAAAATGGGCGGGGTATTGCTGGGGGAGTGGGTGGGAATGGGTGGAGTTATGGGTGATGCGAGGGGCGTGACCTTAGTCCGGTTTTAGCCACAAAGAAATCTGGCAACCCTATCTGTTGTGTCAAGAAGGGTCATATACAACAGGCCCACATAGAATTTGTGAGTCCCTAACCAGTTCTCCAGGTTAGCCTTAAATGTATTACGGTACTGCTTTTTTAAAAATGCAGGAGTGTTTTATTCCATAGGTGGGAATACACAGGGAAAACAACTTGTTGTTTCAATGTCTCCTATTAAATTGTTGATAGAGATTGAGGACCTTTGTTGAGGGTTTTGTGAAACCATTAGTTTTATGAAAACATAGTAGGTCTAGGAGGATGCGGTCTTTCATGGTCAAAAGGCCAAATATAAATTGCTGCAGAGGAGCCTGTAGAAAACAGACTATACAGAGAGGGTGGCCAATTGTTTTGAATAACTAAGGGACTTGAGGCCTGTCAGTGTTTTTATTAGGAACTTCTGAAGTCTTCCTATTTGAATGATGCATTTTGATACATAAAAAATAAGCCTTTATTGCAGAACATTCATATAAATGAACTCTTCAACAAAACAAAGAAAGTACAAGACCTGAGTGCCACGCTACATTCTAGGGGAAGAGAGTTGGTATAATAGCTTAAGTATTTACCTCACAGTCACAAGTACAGGGTTTGATTTTCACTTTTAAAAGGGAAATTGTCTAGGCTTAAAATAGTCCACAAGGGCATCTATCCTATACTTACCTACAGACCTGCTTAGTCCTATTAGATGGTCACATACTCTCAGTCTTAAGAGGGCATTCACACTTGCTAATGAAGAACTTAAGATAGTAGCATACCTTTTAAATGGTCAGAATGCTGATAAATGTTCAGATTTTTGTCCTATATTTTTGGCCTGCCCCTCATAAAATGTATGGCTTTCAGGCAAACCAATAAGGGTTGCCATCACTTAGTAATGACAGACATTTGAGTTTCAAACTTCAAATCTTCAGAAAATGCATGCTAATGCAAAACCTGTTATTCTTGCCACTTTCTTAACTTATTTGAACAAAATGTTTAAAATCTTTCCCTGATTTTTGGGCTTTTGTCCCCCAATAATTTTTTTCTTTGTCCAGAAATATTGTGCTACTTAGTTGTAAGTTATAGGCACCAGTCAAAAAACACATATCTGGGAGAGAGAAAAAAGAAATAAGAGAGTGGATAAAGATTCTGAATAAAGGTATCAACAAGTCACTGAGATTCACTGAAATAATGTAACATTAGAGGAAAACAAGCTGTTTGAAGACCTAAATGGTTTGCTAAAATGAATTAATCCAGCACTAGTAAAATGATGAAAGACTGATGTATATTGTTTTGGAAGTCTGTGTCAATTATAATATTTTTGAGCCTCTCCATGCATTATCCAGATTGCATTTTGATACACAATACATCTGGATATCTCTTAAAAGATTTCATTATAAAAAGGCTGACTTGAGCAAACTAAGTTTAGTCAAACATAAGTATTTACTGTACCCAGAAAACGCAAAATATCTGACAAATGCAGTCTTTTTTTTACCATTCATTGTGGATATTTACTTTGCATGCTGTCGTTGAAGAGACTAAGTGGTATGCTAACAACGTAGTAGTTTTATCCAAAAAAAAAAAATAAATAATAATACATTAGTCTCTGTATGATTTTAATAACAAGTTACAGTGACAGCATATACTGTGATATGAGGGCAGAGTATTATTCCATTACTGCATAGTGTAATATCTCTCTCTTTCTCTCTCTCAGTGTGGAATAACATCAGATGTTGGGGGCTACCAAACTGTATGAAATTGTGCTGCACATTTTGGTGTAATATTTGTGTCAGTCTGTCTTATTAATAATGGGGGGGTCAAAACCACAGTGCAATTGTTTAACTACACATCACACTAGGAAACCACTGAGAATAGTTGGCCAGATTCCAAAAGAGTTGCTCTCAATGTAAGTCTGTCCTGATTCCGAATGACCTGTTCTCAGTGTAAGTGAAATACTTTGGTGTAAGGCCTATCTATAAACAAGCTTACTACGAGGACCAGATTCCGAAACACGTGTTCTCAGCCTGCTCTCAGTGTAAGTGGTCACTTACACTGACAGCAAGTCTTTTGGAATTTGGGTCATTGAGTACTATTAAATTTTCACCTGAAAGCATTTGTTAACAGCTAATTAAGGATTTAGCTTGGCAGTAGAGGCAGTTTTAGAATATATTGAATTAAATAGTAAACAATAAAGGTTAAATATTTATTTGAAGGCAAAATAAAATAAGCTGTTTAAGGTATATGTAAGAGTTTCCATTAAGCAACAATAAAAAGAAAATAGCATAATTTTGTATTTAATTTAATTTAATTATATTTTATTCACAAAATTATCCCTACTGAACAGTGTCCATTTACACAGAGAGATGGAAGAGTAAAGCACCAAAATGAACATATAAATGCACTCTATGACAAAACAAAGAAACTACGGGAACCAAATGTTATGCTACATTCTAGGGGAAGGGAGTTGGTATAATAGCTAAGGTATTTACCTCACAGTCACGAGGTACAGAGTTTGATTTTCACTTCTAAAAGGGAAATTTTCTAGACTTAAAACAGTCCAGAAGGACAGCTAGCATATACTTACCTATGAACCTGTTAAGTCCCATTAGGTGGTGGTGGGTTTATATCATATGTTCGAAGTTTGAAAACTTCGAATATTAAATAATCTAATTTAAATGTTCGAAGTTTCAAACATCGAACATATGATTAAAAAAAACAAACAAAAACAAACGGAACTTACCTGAATAGTGTAAGCAGGGGGGCAAGTCCCCCTGCACCCCCTGCTCTTTAAATATACCATCTCCGAGACCGCACTATAATGCAGTAAAGGGAAGATTTCCCTTACTGCACTGTAGTGCAGTCTCGGAGTTGGTATATTTAAAGAGTGGGGGGTGTGGGGGGTGCAGGGGGGCTTGCCCCCCTGCCTACAACCATTAGTTTTGAGTTTGTTTTTTTTTTTTTACATATGTTCAAAGTTTTATAACTTCCAACATTTAAATTTGATTATTTAACATTCGAAGTTATACAACTTTGAACATATGATATAGACCCTTAGTTGGTCACATCCTCCCAATCCTAAGAGGACATTCACACCTGCTGATCACTATCCAGCTATGTATGTTTCTGTAGTTTCAGCTGATATTTTTTTTGGAGAGTTTCTCCACTGGTCCTGTCTGCAAATGAGTTTTGCTCTGTAAGGTTAGCCCAGTTAACAAGATATAAGTAAAAATAAATAACCAAGATAAACAGTAATCAGCCTGTAAGTGTGCAGTTCAGCTGGGCTGAGAAGAACCTTGCTGCATCAGTCATGAGCTGTGGGATAGTCAGTTCATAAACATCAGTCCGGTTTTCATAATGAAAATGCACAAATCATAATGGGCATGCACAAACGTTATTAATATTGTTGTAAAGTTGGCAGTACCAAGAAATGTCTGACACCGATTTACAAGTGAGATGCAGATCTGTGGTTGTCATGAGTAGAGTTGAGGAAACAGGTGTAACATTAAGAAGCATTTGTGTAAATTGTATGTAACAAGTAGGCTGATGTTGCCTCAGTAATGGGCTGTGGATAATAAGTCAATAATGAGAAGTCCAATGTTCAACATTCACGCAAAATATTTACGATGTTGACATCTCTTAGTTCAGAAAATCACAGATTTTATAGCACGAAGTTATTCAGTGCACTTAATTGCACAAATGATCAAACATGCCTCCAGCCTCATTTAGGGAAAATTATTTTCAGGAGAAATTAAGAAACTTTGGGGCATAAAAAAAGAGATAGTGAATTAAGATCACTAACTTGGTGTTGTGGAGGAAAATATCTGATGAACAGCATTCATTATACAATTTTAATACTGTAGAGATATTCATTAGTATGAAGAAAGTGCTGCTTGCCCAGATATTTAATCTGTGGACAGATGTTTTACATATCTTAGTGGATAAGAGAGTTTATTCCAGGTTATAGGAAGAAATATGTCTTGTTGTGAGGCCTAGGGATATGAAGAAGATTTTGATTTGTGGATCATAGCTCTCTGTTGATCATATATCACAATAGCAGGTTAGCCAGATGAGGTCAACTTTTTTATGTAGCAGTTCAAAACTGAAAACATGATGACTGTATTATGAACTATATGAAAATGTTATGCAATCTATGCCATGATGAAAAGCTGAAAGAATATTACAGGAAGAATTTCTAAATTTGCAAGTAGTATTGCGTTTATCAGGCAAGAAACTGGACAGACTTCACATGATAATATTACAGTTTAGTACTTTGTATAAATTTAAGGTTATAACAGTAGAATTCTATCTTTTGTCTTATGAAAAGATTTCATTATACAATTTTAATACTGTAGAGATATTCATTGGCATGCTTCTGACAGGCCTATTCAGTTTCTTTAGGATAGGGGATCATATTATGAATCTATATCTACCTATATCTATATGTAATCTATATATATGGGTCTACCTGATAACGTCGACAGCTTAGAACGCAGACAATGAGAACACCAACGCCAGAAGATCGACAACTGAGAAGACCGACGGATGAAAACCCGACGCTGAGAACACCATAATGGGAAAAGGCTAAGTATGCGGTAGTGACGGATGTTAGGGTGCGAGTAAGGTAAGTGTGCGATATTGACGGTCTGTAGGGATAGGGGTGGGTTAAGTGAGTTAGGGTTAAAGCGCGGGTTAGGTGAGTGTGCGATAGTGACGGACCTTAGGCTTAGGGTTTGGGTTAAGGTTGTAGATAGTTGTGTATGTGAGGTTTAGTGTGGGATTGTAAGGATTTTGGTGTGCTTGTGTTGTGTGTGTTTTTTGGACAGGGGATTTGTTTTGTTTGTTGATTGTTGGGATTATGGTGTGTCAGGCATGTGAGGTTTCGTGTTTGTGAACTGTCGGTTATGTGGTGTCGGTGATTTCGTTGTCAGTGTTGTGGTGTGTCGGTGTTGTCAGGTAGACCCATATATATATATATATATATATATATATATATATATATATATATATATATATATATATATATATACATGGTTTCACTTCATAATCTCAAAATGCTGAAATGCTGAATTTCAGCATTTCGAGACCATGAAGCCGAACCGTTCACAATCCTGAAACCCACAATCACGAACATACATACACCATACACCATATAACACACACACCATTCTACCCACAGCACACAAAGCACACAATCCTACACTACATGTAAGCAGGGGGGCAAGCCCACCTGCACCCCCCATGTGGGGGGCTGTGCCACCCTACTTAATATAACAACTTTATTTTTTATATTATCTGGTTAACCTGCTATGATGTCATGTGAACTTTTATGCCAATGTATTTTTTTATCTGATTATATTATTGTTTTTATTTCCTATCTTTCTTATGTAACCATTTATGCCTTTTTGTAAAAGTGTACAACTGATGGAGCTTTTCTCCCCGGGCCTCTACTGAAAACGGACATATATCCAGTTGGACTAGCCCGGTCAACAAATGTAAAATAAAAAATAAAAAATAAAAATAAAATATACCAATTCCGAGATTGCACATAACTAAAAAAGAAAACAACAAACCACGGCATTCTACACTCACTCGCACACACAAATACACATCACATATACACAAACACCAACAAATCCAACACTCACACTCATACTTACACCTCCCTACCCTTACCCACACATACAACATACAAAAACACACACATGCACTCACTCACCTTCAATCCCAGACACCATACCAGCCAAACACTTCACGTAACGTACCGGAAATGCAGAAGCGTGAATTTGACATATTCAAATTTGCTCTTCTGCACTTTCGGCATTCTGAAGTTTTGGCTTCATGGTCCAGAAATGCTGAAATTGGGCATTTCAGCATTTTGAGACTATGAAGTGAAGCGATATATATATATATATATATATATATATATATATATATATATATATATATATAAAATATGTATGCATCGATATGTCTATATCGATATAGCTATATCTATATGTCTGTGTGTGTGTGTGTGTGTGTGTGTGTGTGTGTGTGTGTGTGTGTGTGTGTGTGTGTGTGTGTGTGTGTGTTTATATATATATATATATATATATATATATATATATATATGTATATATGCATATACTCCCTGGGATTCAGTAAGGTTCCGTGTAGGAATAGCTTAATCCTGCATGGAAATGTCCATTTAAGAGCAGCACGGCAGCACACCATGCACAGTAATAAAGGCGTGCTGCCTCTGCTCCTAAACGGACATGGAGATTGGACAAGTGCAAGGAGTGCGTCTGAGAGCAGAGCTCTCACCGGCAATAATAATGAGCGGGAATGCTCATAGGAGGCTGCATATCTCCCAACTGTACAAATCATTGCAGAATGTCCACATGTCATGGCCATACAGCACCCCAGTTGTCCTGGCAAATCACTGGGATGATCTCAGGATTGAAGTTGGTAAATAATACATACATTTCAGTGTCCGACTTCAAATCCATGATAAAACATATATTAAAACAAATCCTGTTATCCTAGCAACTGTTCCAAGTTTATAAGAGCAATAATGAAAATATGTCTGTAGCTGTACCACAATTTGTCAAGCATTGTCCAGGTAGTGTGCCTGAAGAGGTTGAGAGGTATGGGGGGTTGCTAGGATGTCTGCCAAATGTGCAGATGCATGCAGGACTCCACAGCAATAAGCGAAACCTGTCCCTTCCAAGAGAAAATAGCAGTAGAAATGTTTTTTTTTTATCAAACAGATGAAATTTAACCATAGGTGAGTGGGTTTGCCCATTGCTTATCTACAAATACTGTAGCTTAACTGGCACAAGAAGATAAATAACAAGATACATGCAATGGAAGCAGTACTGCAATAGTGTAGTGGTCAGAGCATTCACTTTGAGAGCAGTCATTCCCATTTCGATTCCTACTGTAGTAAATTCCATTTTCCTTGTGAAATCACTTTATGAACATTTTTTTGCCATATAACCTACTAAATAACATATATTTGTGAACTGGAGTACTGCATTAAATGCAGATGTGAGGTGTCATTGTAATAATGTGGTAAAATCCACAGATAAACAGTATATGTACACATGAATCAGGGATACGAATTGAAGGTATAATGTGTAATGAATGATAAATCCATAGACTGTCCAAATCCACTACTTTCCCAAGAGCCATGTTACATTTCTGTCTAAATTAGTGTGGAGGTTAGCGGTAGAAATCACTTTTAAGCAGTAGTAAGTGGGTTTAAGCCCATTTGCGTAGGGGTAAGCAATATTGAAGCTAACTCCCTGTATGCATATTTAACCGGAAGTTAGCATTGTTTACCATCGCACATACCCATGCAAACCCACTTACAATTGCTTAAAAGTGCCTTAATCACTCTGTATCCAATAGCCGCTGTTCTGCCCAGCAACAAAATAAACAGCCCTTACAGGTCTTGAACCCAGGACCCTGTACACTATAGTCACAGTAGTTAACCAGTACGCCATCACAGCAGTACAGAAGACTGAGGTATCCCCAAACAGATCCTCATTATAGCAAAATCAAAATGTACATGTGAAAGAATACAGTTTTATGTTGTATAACCTACTACATAACATAAATATGTGAACTGGAGTACTGCATTAAGTCCAGATGTGAGGTGTCGTTGCAATAAAGTGTTGAAATCCCCCAATAAACACAAGGACTCCATACAGTGTACGTACACATGAATCATGGATACCAAACAAATATATAACATGTAATGAATGATAAATCAATGCCAAACAGCTAATAGTGTGCAAATTTAAAATTAAGCAATGCTAAGCTTTGCACACCCCTGCTTATTAGGTGCAAGCAATATGTAGGCCAGCTAAATCAGTTTGCCCATTGGTATACCCCTTTAAGCAATGCCATCCTTAGGTAAGCAAGTTTGCCCATAGCTTAGCATTTTCAAAACTGTCCAATCACAGCAAAATGTGGGAAATCAGCCCTATTTAAACCCCACATGTGGGAGTACATCTCATAACTGATTGCAGCTTCCTTCTGTAGGCACTATGGCCGGTGTGGGTGAATGATCATGCTTCTGGGTGCAGCGCTGGGGCATCCAGGAGTCCAAAGTCATGGCAGGACTCCTTGTTAAAGACCATGACCAGAGACTGCTGTGGGGCCCTACCAGGGTCCTCAATATAAAGCAGAAGCCTGGGACCATCTCACCTGTGACCTCACCAGTGCCACTGGCATCCCTTGAACTGGTGAGCAGGTCAGACATAGCATCATTATGCCAACCTGAAATGGAGAAATAGGGAGCTCTTGGATCATTGGATCCAAGAGGCTAGGCAGATGGGTGATGTCCCAGCTGTACTATTTAATAATTGCCAGCTCATGTATATTATGGATAGGTATGGATAAATATTCCTCTTATGTCTTTGACATTGGCAGACGAGTGGGCTGTGGATCAGGAAGCCCATGCCTGTAGGCTGCAGAGACTGCATCGCGAGGCAGGTTAGTAATAATCTTGCGTGTACTGTCATAAGAAATAAATCTAAAAGTAGTAGAAAGTTAATTGCCAGTTTAAAACCTGTATTGTGTATGGCATGTACTGAATAAACCAGACAGTATGGCAGGAAGAGTCTCATATAGGTTGTATGTAAATAAAAGGTTAACAGCCTGGCAATAAAGGTCTAACTCCTGGATTGATTGTGTTTACTCTGGTATCATATGGTAGTGTAGTGTTGCAATCTCTTAATAGTACTGTCATATTAAGCACTGTTACCCACACTGTGCTACATAAATAAAATGTGTAGGAATGTCTGTATACGACTTTTGTAATCACAAGGTCATATTGTACAACTGAGAGAGACTTAGAGACAGAAAACAGTGAAAAGATAAACAATATAATCCAAATAGCACACTCAACTGAGATGTGATGTGTTGCATTTTTAGCACACACAGCCATGGTTCGAATCCTGGAAGTGGTAGTAAACTGTATGCAGAATCATACCCCACAACTGTACAGTTATTGTCAGAAAGTCCAGATAATTGGCGTAAGTCCCCTGCCTGTCATCCTGTCCCCCTGGCAAATCAGTGGGATGATCCTAGAAGTTTAAGCAGCAAATAATGACATACAACTGATTGTCAGACATCATAACTTTCAGAAATATATCTGTAAGAACAGGCCTGTCACTCTAGCAACTCACCTAAGTGTTATGAGAGTAATAAGCAAAGTATGTCCCAACTCCAGCCTTTTGTTGTGAAGCTATGACCAGTGTGTGTGTGCAGTAACAGAGTGAAATGCATGTGCATAATAATAATGTGGAATCTGGTCATATGTGTGGCAACATTCAGGTAGTGTTAACAAACATTCCTCCATAGGTCTGTCAGATACAAAAATTGTGCCTAGAAGTAAAATATTGAAATCCTGGACTGGTACTGTTTAGTCTGGTATTGCATGGCATTGTTAGTGTTGCAGTATCTCTGACTAATAAGGTATTACTCATCACTGTCATCCACACAGTGCTATATAATAAAACTGTCTAGGAAACCCTGTATAAGAGTGTTGTAATTACAAGGTCGGATTGTAAAACCACAGGAGACTTATAGACAGAATTCAGAGAAAAGATACACATCGATATCTATATAGCACACTCAACTGTAATGCACACTGTTTTATTTTTAGCAGACACAGCCATGGTTCGATACCTGGGAATGGTAGTAAGCTGTGTGCAGAATCATACCCCTCAACTGTACAGATCTGTCCAGAATGTCAGGATAATTGGCCCATATCTGCTGCCTGTTACCCTGTCCCCTTGGCATATCAGCGTGATAATCTCTGACATTTAGGCTGCATTTAATGTCATATAACTGACTGTCAGGCCTGTAAATATTTGGAAAATGTCTATGAAAATAAACATGTCATTGTAGCAACTCAACAAAGGTTTATGAGGGCAATAGTCAAAATATGTCCCAGTTTCACCTGCATGTTGTCAAGACATGCCCAGAGTGTGTGCAATAAGAGATGGAGAGGTATGTGCATAACATCAACCTGAAATCTGGGAATATACGTAGAAACAGTCATGTAGTGTTAACAAACAAAACACTGTAAGAAACTTCTCTGTGTGGAAGATTTTCAGTCCATATATCTCTAGTTAATCACTGTATATTAATCAGATCAGATAAAAGTAGTAGAAGTAGCGAACTTAAACTCATCTTAAGTAAAAAAAAATAAAATAATAAAACATATATAATTGTACAGAATTACTAAGTATTCAAAAGTAATCCAAGCAAGGCATGCAATCTGTTTCCAGTCGAAAATCCTTTATTAAGTACACAGACAAGCAATCCAAGTAAAACAAAAATAGAGTAATAGTTTCCTCACAAGCTTTCTAAATATATATATATATATATATATATATATATATATATATACATACTTGTTATCAGGCAAGGGAGTGGTTTATTGTACTGTAAAACAAGGTGTTATTGGTACACATGTTAAACTCACATCCCTTCTCCCATCAGTGTGACATTTGAGCTGGTCCTGTCCTACTTAATAGCTGTCATAATAATATAACCTTTATGTACTTTAAATATAATTTCTAATGATGTGGTACCTCTTATTTAACCAGATTATTAAGTAGATTATTAAGTCTGTGATTTTATCCAAGACAATATACTACATAGCTGGAAATATATCAACCTTAGTCCATTTGGCAATCAAAAAATATATATAAATAAATACATATACACTTTGCAAGTAAAAAATCAATTGTAAAAATCATATTCTATTTTCATAACCTATTGTTAACAAAGATCGCTTTCGTCCTTCTAGACTTCTTCAGGCCTACGTACAAGAACCCTAAAAACTATCTATAAAAATATATATAATTATATAATTAGTTAGTATTGTTATTACACATCATTTTGAATAAAGTGGAAAAAAGAGAACCAGAAAAGGAAAAAATAATAAGAAAAAATGTATGATGACAGAAACAAAATATACACTTAAATTACAACTGATTTAAAATGGTATTTAAAACCAACTAGTAGAATAAAACAAAATAAAATAAAATTAGTCATGTAAACAATGTGGCAATTTTCTAAGTTCCAGTGCACTTTTAATTGAGCAGTAGTAGTTTAGTCTAGGCTTCCTAAAAGAGTTCATCTTTAATTGCCACATGAGTTCATGTTTCCCCAGAATATCCGGGATGTCTCCTTCAAGATCACCCATGTCTATACGATCCAGGATCTGGAACTTAAAACCTGTGTGTCTTTTATGAAGAGAAAGGTGTTTGGCTAGTGCATTATTTTTACATCCAGAGTGGATTTCTGACAGATGACATGAAATCCTACGATTGAGTTTATTTACAGTCTTGCCCACATAGAATGCATCACATTCATTGCACTGTGCCCTGTATAACAGCAGCTATGGAGTCTTTTAAGAAACATAATCAAGATACACAGACACAACTGCAAAATTTAAGCAAGATCATTAATCTTGTACTGAACTTCAATTTCTTTACTTTCAATGGCAAACACTACAAACAAAAACTGGTATAGCAATGGGGGCTGCCATGGCTCCCAGCATAGCTAACATAGCCCTGGGCAAGTGGGAGGAGGACTTTGTTTTAAACAACACAGACTGCATGCAGCATATCACATGCTATTTACATTTTATTGACAACATCTTTATTGTGTGACAGGAAGAAATGGAAACAGATGGTCCGCTGTGGCGACCCCTAACGGGAACAGCAGAAAGATGATGATGATCTTTATTGTGTGTGAAGGTGACATCTTGCAGCTTGGCGATTTTATCACTTACCTCAATCAAACAACCCCCTTCCTGAAGTTTACCTCTTCCAATAGCTATACTTCAACCACTTTCTTAGATATGCAGATTTCCAAGGACACCAACAATAACGGAATCACCACTGATCTATTCAGAAAACCAACGAGGGTTAACTTATTACTCCACAGTAAAAGTCTACATCCTACAAAAAACAAGTATAATGTAGTGAAGTCCCAAGGCTATAGATTAGCTAGAATTACCACAGAGATGGAACCATTTTTGGGAAACCTGAACAACTTAGAGAATGATTTTCCAGTGAGAGGCTATGAAAGTCAGATGTTAAAAAACATCCTGGAACCCATTATAGAACTGAAAAGGACTGAAGCACCTTCACTCAACCTCCCCTGTAGGATAATGTTAAGAAATTTCACACAGAATAACTAATGCCAAAATAGCTGCATCCTGATATACACTTTGGATTATCACAGTATCAAAAATGTTATTGAAGAAAACTTGGAAATTGTCACAGGAAACCCTTTTCTGATTAACATCTTAGGTGAAGCCCCATCCTTTGTTTATAGGAAGGCCAAGAACATTAGAAGTTTTGTTAAATTTAAACCTAGACCATATGAGAGAAACACTAAAATATGTGAAACTAATTGTACATTTTGTATATTTATACAGCAAGGTGATAGTTTGTGTTGCCCTTATTTAAAGAAAATCATTAAGACCAGTGCAGGGGGTGACTGTAGCACTACAAAAGTAATTTACAGGGCACAGTGCAATGACTGTGATGCATTCTATGTGGGCAAGACTGTAAATAAACTCAAGCATAGGATTTCATGTCATCTGTCAGAAATCCGCTCTGGATGCAAAAATAATGCACTAGCCAAACACCTTTCTCATCATAAAAGACACACAGGTATTAAGTTCCAGATCCTGGCTCGCATAGACATGGGTGATCTTGAAGGAGACATCCCAAACATTCTGGAGAAACATGAACTCATGTGGTTCATAGGTTCATAGGTTCATAGGTTCATACTAGGCTATCTGCCCAAGGGCATTTATAAGCCTAGCCCATAGTTATTTGGCTTTCGCCACCCCTTTAGTTTGAATAAAACTATGCCTATTATTTTGCTGTGCCTCTGTCAAGCAGTGACACTGAAGTAATCCCTGGGGTATATCTGCGATCCCCCATCCATTGGTCAAGATTCCTCTTGAACAAGGCCAGCGAGGTGCTCTGCCTCACATGTACCGGGATTTTGTGCCACAGCATAGGGAGGCTCTGGGTGATGAATCTGTCCCTCCAGCACGTTCTATTAATAACCGTGTCAAGGTTTAAGTCTCCGCCTTGTGGTTCTGAGGGATCTAGATTTTTTGAGGTGAAGCATATTCATCAAATCAGGGTTTGACATGGCCTTATATGTCAGGCACAGGTCACCTCTGAGCAAGCGGTATGAGACTGAATAGAGCTGGAGTTCTTTCAGTCGGGCAGCATAAGACATATTTTTGAGACCCTTTATCCTTTTGGTGAGGAACCTTTGGGGCCTTTCCAGCTGCTGCAGGTGTCTGGTCAGATACATTCTGAATGGGGCATTGTACTCAATCATAGGTCTAATGAGTGATGAGTACAGGGGGGCGATGACCTCCCTTGATCTAGATGTGAATCCCTTCATGATCAGGTGGGCAATGTAGAAGGTTTTCCTAACTACTTTAGCAACATGAGTGTCAAACGAAGGCTACTGTCTACCTGGGTCCCCAGATCCCTGATAACTTCTTCTGTGCTCAGTGGATTGCCACCTAGATGGTAGCTAGGGGTAACCTTGTTTTTACCCAAGGGTATGACTTTGCATTTCTTGGCATTTAACTTTAGGCCATGGCTCTGGCACCAGTTATCCATTTCTGTGAGGCCCTTCTGAAGGATATCTGTGTCAGATGTGTTTTCGACTATGGCGCCCAGTTTGCAGTCATCTGCAAACTTTGTCAGCCATAACCCTCCTGTGTTTGCTTGTACTTCAGAAAAGTAGATGCCGAACAAGAGTGGACCCAGGACTGAGCCCTGTGGGACACCACTTGTGACAGGCTTTGAGTCTGACATGGCTCCAGCAACTCTGACCCTGTGGGTTCTGTCACTTAGCCAGTTTGCAACCCATCTTGTGATGTATGGGTTTACATTCAAGCTGATGAGTTTTTTGATGATACCTGAGTGGGGTATTGTGTCGAAGGCCTTTACCAGGTCAAGGTAGACTGTATGGACTGCCTTTCCCTCATCAATGGCCTTGGTGACTGTCTCGAAAAAGTCAACCAAGTTTAAAAGGCATGATCTGCCTTTGACAAAGCCAAACTGGGTTGGATCCAAAGTCTGCAAGTTCCCTATGTCTTTATTTATGAGTTCCATTATGATCCTCTCCATGGCTTTGCAGATAAGGCTTGTCAAGCTAATGGGACGGTAATTTCCAGGGTCGGTGGAGGCACCGCCCTTGTGAAGTGGGACCACAGTCGCCGCGGCGCCACTCCTTGGGTAATATCCCGAGGTGAGGCTAAGATTAAACAGCTGTCCTAACTGTGGGTTTAATTCCTCATTGAGTTCATGGAGCACACAGCCGGGGACACCATCCCGTCCCATGGATGCTGTGTTTTTTGCTTTGGAGAGAGCAGTTCTCACCTGGGCGTTGGAGATGTTTAGGGGGCTACAATCCTCTGGTATAGATATCTCTCCTTTGGGGAGGGGGAGAAGTTTGCACTGAACCTGTCAGCCAGTATGTTGGCAATGTGTGTAGGTTCAGTAATCTTCACATCATTTTGAACTAATTCTGAGCATATCTGGGAGTTTCCTCCTAGGTTTCTAACATAGCTAAAGAAGGCCTTATGATTGTCTTTTGAATCCTTGGCGATTTTTCTCTCAAAATTTGCCTTGGATGATTTTATGAGAGCTCTTAGTTTTTACTTATAATGATCAAGGGTGTCTTACCTTTCAAGGATTTTGCTCTATCTTGTAGTAGCTTCCTCCTTTTGTTGTAGAGCTTGTTTATGGCTGGGGTCCACCAGACTGGACGCTTGCCTTTGGTACAAAGAGTCTTAGTTTTGTTTGGGATTGCCTGATCCATGCAGTCCTGTAGGTGCTGGTAGAAGGCATTTGTAAGTGATTCAGCGGTTTGAGTAATGTTTACCACTGGCTCAGGGGCCTTAAAGGAGACCACACTAGTTTTTAGAAGTGTGAAGTCGGCTTTGAGAAGTTTTTCACTGTGGTCTTTTTGTTTCAGGTGGGGGGATGAGGACCTCCAGCGAGATTAGTTTATGATCTGATCTCACCAGTGAGGGGTATACTTCGTGTTGAACATTGTGATCCCATGTTCGTGATGATGAGATCAAGTATGTTTTCTCCTCTTGTGGGGATGGTGACTAGTTGTTCCATGGCATTTGAGTTTATGAACTCCAGGAACCTTTGGGCTAGAGTGTTTGGGCTTGAGTAGTGTTCCCAGTCTATATTAGGGTAGTTGAAGTCACCTAGTATGATGGTGTTTGGAGATACATTTATCCCTCCATTGTTTTCAGGAAGGCCATGTGAGGTTCCTGAGTTTGAGAGGGTGGCCTGTAACATGCTACAAATTGCAGAGCAGTCTTGCCTATGGTTAATTGCACCTGGATGGTCTCCGATGCATCGTGCATTGCCACCAACCTTGAGGTGTGGGTGTCCTTTATGAATATGGACACCCTCCTTTCTTGGTGTTGTCCGATTTTGGGGCCGGAACGCATGATATGAGGTGAAACCTGCTAGTGCTGGGGTGCTCTCAGGAGCCTTGAACCAGGTTTCTGTCACAGCACAGACATCGATGTTCTCCATACTGAGAAGGGCCTCGAAAAGTGCATCTTGAGATTGAGACTTCTGGCATTGAGCAGCATTACCCTTAGTTTTTACTTTTTGTGTTCTAGGGTGGTAGGTTTAGAATTTGAGCCTTGCCTAAAAAGGCACTATGGGGGTGGCAAGAGCCTTTGCCAATATCCGGAAGCCTAGGGGTGACAGGTGCAAGCCGTCCCTTGCGAAGCAGCGTGGCTTGTCCAGCATGTCATCCCAGGCAGACAGACATTGATCCCTTTGAATGACACCAGAATTTAAGCCAATTATTAAAGCTGATCATCTTATCACTGTATTGTGGCATCATTCTAGGTGAAGGTAGGATACTGCTCAAGGTCAGGGTCATACCTGCCTGGGCTACATAATCAGAGAGCTCCTCAATGTCTCTTTTCATGTAGTCCAAGGAGGTACGTCTCAGGTCGTTGACACCAGCGTGGACAATGACTGAGTCCTACTTGTACCTGCTGTTGAGAGACCTGAGTGCTTGTGTTATGTGGCGGATTCTAGCCCGACAGGCAGCTTACTGTGACCTTCTCCTTACTCAGTCTGGTGAGCGGGACGCCAGTGTGTCTGACTATGGAGTCACCTATGACAAGTATGTTTGGTGTTGTATTTGGCCTTAAGGGCAGTGACTGCTTTGCACACTGATTTTGTTGTTTATGTGTTGTTTGTGTGGTGTATTGAGTTTGCAGTTGCTTGGGTGTCTGCTTTGGAGGCCTCTGCTGTTTAGGTAAATTTTACTCAGAGCCTCGAGTATGTCTTAGTGTGTTTATGTGTTTGATTCAGTGGTGTGGTTGAGTTATGTGAGACTGGTATTGTGGTGTGTGTAGTTGCCTTCTCCTCCTGCCTGGTCTTGCCAGTCCTGAGTTGAGAGAGCTCAGCCTCCAGTCTGGCTAAATAGCTGCATCTCTCACAAGTGTTAGTGTTACATGGGAGGAGGAGATGGTTGTCCGTGTACATGAGGCAATTGTAACATTGTCTCAGAATTCCCAGATTCACCAAATGGGCAGGAGAGGACGCCAGCATCTGACCCTTCGACATGCTAGAAAGAATTATGAGTTGGTATGAGACAGAAAAGTAGTGGGCTTAGCAGGGAAGTGGGCACTCCTGGGGGTTTTGCTAGTGAGAGATTTGTATAATATAGGAGTGCTTGACCTGCAAAGAGAATGCTTATAAGACAAGGGATATGCTTATAAGACAAGTGCTGAGCTTTTTCAGAAGAAAAAGCTATTTGGAACAAGTGCTGCACTTTTTAGTGTAGGTGTAAACTGTTTAGGTTAATAACAGAGCAGTTCTAAGGGAAAAATTGAAGAACAGACTTTCTGGAGCCAGAAAGAGTTTAACCTTGTTTAACCGGCGCTGCCCGATGCTGCTCTAGTGGCAACTCCGCGCTAAAGCGCGCTAAAGCACGTTATTAAAGCTAAACTCTTTTAGGAAGCCTGGACTAAACTACTACTGTTCAATTAAAAGTGCACTGGAACTTAGAAAATTGTCACATTGCTTACATGACTAATTTTATTTTATTTTATTTTATTCTAACAGTTGGTTTTAAATACCATTTTAAATCAGTTGTAATTTAAATGTATATTTTGTTTCCACCACCATACATTTTTTCTTATTATTTTTTCTTTTTCTGGTTCTCTTTTTTCCACTTTATTCAAAATGATGTGTAATAACAATGCTGACTAATTATACATTTATATATATTTTTATAGATAGTTTTTAGGGTTCTTGTACACAGACCTGAAGAAGTCTAGAAGGACGAAAGTGATCTTTGTTAACAATAGGTTATGAAAATAGAATATGATTTTTACAATTGATTTTTTACATGTAAAGTGTATATGTATATTTGTTTGTGTCTTTCAGCTTTTCCCAGTTAGGGATCGCCACAGCAGAACTCCGGTCCGCTAATGATTGGTAGTTGAGATTTATGTGCCGAGTTACCAGCCCTGATGCACAACCTTCAATGAAGGTACACCCATTCATGCATGTCTCCACGCAGAAGACGATCTAGCTGAGAATCGAACCGGACAGCATCTTACTGTGAGGCGACAACGCTACTGCAGCACCACCACCGCAGGTAAAGTGTATCCCCGGATTTACGAATCCTCCATGTAAAACTTAATAAGTGTTACTCAGAGGCTGCAGTTGAACGGTATGACGTCAGCGTGCCATGAATATTCATGAGGGCATGCTGACTCAACCATAAGTCTTACACGGACCGGGTAGGAAAGCAGGGAGTATGTCCAACTGCTGAGCAGTCTAAATGGCCAAGTCCCTGCAAGGTTTGTAAAAGGGAAATGAAAGTACACAAGAGCGAGTCCGCTCAAATGTCCTTGCACCCAACACCACACTCCCTGACATTGTAAACCCCCATCACAGTTATGAAAAGTAAAAAATTAATTTTATTTTTTTTTAATTCCCGAAATAGCTGCCTGTATTTGTGCGTGTGTGCATGGGTGTGCCCATTGCTTAGCTGTAGTTAGCAATTCCGACATGGAAGAGCATAAGAAAGATTTTTTATGCAAATCACACTGAATAGCAATAGCGTAATGGTAGAGTGTTTGCACAAAGAAGAACCATTCATGATTCAAGCCCCACCACTCCCCTTCTTATTTATGTTTTAAATCAGTACATGGAATAATACCTGACACATATGATTAAAATATCAGTAAAAAGCAGTGAAATGGCCAATGTATCAGTGAACAAAATATTACATTTTTAAAGGATTCTGATACATAATTGCTTGCAGTTAAGCAGCACTTTACCCAACGCAATAGAGTTGCCATAGTTCAATAGCGCTTTACCCAGTGCAATAGAGTTGCCCAAAGTTTAAGAGCGCTGTACCCAGTGCAATAGAGTTGCTCAAAGTTTAAGAGCGCTGTACCCAGCACAATAGAGGTGCCCATAGTGAAATAGTGCGGATGTGTGCGCCGTGCCAACCAGCACACCGTAGGGCAACATGGAGCAACGTAGAGCAAAGTTGCTTAAATGCAGCCACACCCCCTAGCCTGTCTGGTCAGTATGAAAATAAAATGAATGACAAGGTTCGAACCCAGGACTCTGTGCATCATAATCAAAGCACAGAACCACTAAGCCATGACAACTTAGGAGAAACAGCCACTGTTAACATACATATACTTAGTAATGGTAGATTAATCATTACTAAGCAGGTCTGCAGTCAGCCGAGAATTTTCAAAAACGGCCAATCACAAAAAAGTGCAGGAAATACGGCATATTTAAGCCCCATAGGCAGGAATACTCACCATAACTGATTGTAGCTCACATCTGCAGTTAGAATGTCTGGTGCAGGAGAGGGTACACTCTTCCGAGCACAACATTGGGGCATCAAGGAGTCGAAATACATGGTTTGGCTCCTTGTCCACCGTCATGAGTCAAGACTCCTGCAGGGCCAGTTCCAAGGGACGGAGTACAAGGCAGAGGCTTGGAACCGGTTAGCTCATGACCTCTCCAGTGTCACAGGTGTTCCTCGGACTGGTGAGCAGGTCCATCACCACCATGCAGACCTGAAGAGACAGAAGCAGGACCACCTGAACCAATGGATACAGGAGGCCCGTGGGATGCAGGATGTCCCACAACTGAGTAGGTAGCCATGGAATGCAGTATGTAGGAATTGATAATTGATTCTGTATAATGGATAGGTATGTCTCAATATCCCTTAATTTACTTTACAGCTGCAGGTGACCGTGCTGCGAATCAGCAAGCCTATGCAGATAGGCTGCTAAGGCTGCACCACCAGGCAGGTTAGTGATTATTCTGCATGTATTGTTATATAAAATAGGGGAGAGAGCATGAAATAAAGTGTTGTAGTCCAATAATACAGCCATAAATGGCCTGAATAACTCCTCTGCATATACTGTCAGATAAAAAAGTCAGAGCCAGAAAATGAGTGTAGTAACCCATTAAGAAAGGTAACATATGTCCGGAATAATATCTCTGCAGGTACTGTCATATAAAATAAGTGAGTGAGCCTGAAAAAGGGTGTTCTAACCTATTAATAAAGGTATAATATGTCTTGAATATGTCTTCCATATGCACCATTATAACAAATAAAGGAGTGAGCCTGTGGAAAAGTGTGTAATGTCATTAATAAAGGTCTAAAACCCGGAGCGTGTCTGTGTCACTTAGTTTGAAATGTTGTTGTACCCTTGCATTATACAAATAGTACTGTTTTAAAAAGTGCTGGCAACCCAGAGTTGTGCAGTCCCATATAAAGTGGGTGATGGAAGTGCTAGTAGCTGTGAAGCATATATACATTCCTCAACAGTCAGTTACTGGTTGGCATGCATAAGTAAATCTGGAACACGAGTAGCATGTTAATTTGTTCTCCAGAAATGTGAGTGTGTGTCAAGAAATGCAGGTTTCTGTACAAATAGAAGTGAAAATGTCATGTGAAAACATCCAGACATGTAGATAAAGAAATATAAATGCAATCAAGGAATATGTAGCAGTAACATCTGCATCTTGGACAGTTAGTATGTCAGATATAGATCAGGCATATATTGAACTAGCCAAACCCATTACACAACCTAATGCATGGTGGCAAGTGTAATAATACATGTAGGGGATATATACCTGCAGTCACTAGGAATGTAGTGTAGACTAAAAGTAATTATAAGATGTTAATCGAGGTTTTTTTCTACACCTTACTGTATGTGCATAAACCATGCAATTCCACACCTCAATGGGTATGTGTAATCTTAAATATTTGTTGGGACATATGTCCTATTGTTCTATAAATATTTGGATTCACGTTGATGCATATGCCCTGTTCAAACCCCGCAATCATGGTGGCCTGTAGCTACCAAACATCCCTGCATGCTGTTGGAATATCCACTGTCGTTCAATATATGCATGTGTTATGCTTGCTGTTCAACTGTTGGAACCTTGGTGTGTTGGGTTAATGTGAATATTACCGCATGCTGTTACAACTAATCTGGACTGCTGTTGTTTATGTTGTAATTAAACACACCTAATCACAGAACGTATGGGAAGGCCGGTCCCAGTGGACCCACCTGTCCCTCCTCAGCTGGGAAGTGCACCTGGCACCAGCAGGTCCGGTGCCCAGCCCAGGCTCCCCTCCTCCATTGGTTCTGTGACACCTTCGGGTGGAAGTGCTGCAGGGGATGGGGCTCATCCCCCCATGCAAGACTGGGTGGAGAAGGGCCACCTGTCACCCTTCAAAGGGTCCGGGCTGTGGTGCATAGGGAGATCCAACATTCAGTCGCTGATCCCCTACGCCAACTCGAGGTGAGAGTGGCACGTCTCATGGGTGAGCCTGCCCATCCTACGCAGCCACCAGCACAGTCACCCTCGGGGCTGTGAAGGTCAGTGGTGACTGCCCATGGGTGGGGATCTCAGTTCCATTGTTACCATCTGTGGGCTCATGGGCTTGCGATTTCCAAACATCCGTCCCCATCAACTGTGTTCACCCACCCCATGTGTCATACACTGCCCCTGTATGCATCTTGTCTATCTTGTCTGGTTACCTCCCCAACCTACCTCCCCGAACATACCTACTGCCTCTACCTCACTTCCCACTCTCACCTGGAAAAAAAAAAAAAAAGGGCACTCTGTACCCACAAAAAAATTACGCCCCATACATAGCTGCCCATTTCACTCACATGTCCACTGGACATGTAAACTGATAATTATAATTGGCAATACAACATACTTTGTTGTCCTCACCCCTCTCCCAGGTGTGGAAGGTTTCAAATTTCACTCCAAATTTATTGCATATGCACAGCTGTTGCTGGTAAAGAAATGGGCAGCTATGGACCTTCTCTACACCCATCCTGCACATCCTGAGCTTGTTTACCTACTGTCTGTTCCTCTTGGTGCCCCCTTTTTCACCACTTTCCTATCTCCCCATTTTCTTTGCTTTAAAAGAAATTAGCACGGGGGTTAGCGGGAGTAAGCACTTTTAAGTGGTAGTAAGCGAGTTTAAGCAAGTGTGCCCATGTGTGCGCTTAGCTAAGCATCGCTAAGCATCGCACAAACCCACGCAAACCTACATATAACTGCTTAAAATTGCCTTAGTCACTCTATGGAAGGGCCCTTGTTCTGCTCAGCAGCAAAAGAAAAGACGTCTGCCAGTCTCAAACCCAAGACCATTGACACAATAGACTGCATGAATTACCACTAAGCCACAGCAGATATACAAATAACTTTGTGCTGACATAAATATATCATGCATTACAATGAGGGAATGGAAATGGAAATTAGGAATGGTATAACACAAATCCTGTTCTGTGGGTCTTTACCAGCAGTTGTTGTGGAATTGCATGACATGACTGTGAAAAGAGAACCAGCCATCCAAGCAGGGAATAATGTTACAGTAGCACCTTACAAACACCACACAGTATCAGACCAGGATAAATACTGGCAAAGTTGATTAGGGCAGAGGCCAGACACCCCAACTGTGACTGCTTTACAGGGATGTCCCTGATTTGTAAACAAATGTTAGCTGTGCCCCACTGAATCACTCTGGAAAGTACTAACTTTAGGCAGACAAGTGTGGAATCACACATAATGAATAATCTCAATAGGTGAGAGTAGACACTGCTTGCACATCAGAAAAGGTGAAGGTATACATATGCTCTGATTTGCTCTCACAGTGGTGCAGCGGTTAACGTTGTCGCCTCACAGCAAGAGGTTCTCCGGTTCGATTCTCGGCTGGGGTGCCTTCTCTGTGGAGTTTGCATGTTCTCCCTGTGTTCGCGTGGGTTTCCTCCGGGTACTCCGGTTTCCTCCCACATTCCAAAGACATGCATCTGGAGGATTTCTCCCCGGGCCTCCGCTGAAAACAGGCTCTGTGGAACCTAGTCAGACTTTCCCGGTCAACAAATGATAAATAAATAAAATAAATAAATAAATGATTCCCAAGAAAGTCTTAACTGCAATATGTCTGTAATATATTGCAGGTGTATCTAACGTATATGTACCTTTCACTGAGGCCGTTCAAATACATACCTGAGAGTATCTGAGGCCTGACAGAGGCAGAAACACACAGGCATATCAGCATTACTGCTGTTACACACTCTGCAAATAGCTTTGGAAGGAGTTCCACAAGCATGCCCTTATGTAGGAGTACAACACAGAAATATCACAGGATGTAGCCATGTACTGCTAACAACCAGCTGTGACAATGCCAATGTGCCAGTGCTGAAAAGACTGGTGTGGTGCACAGACAAAGTATAATAGGCTAACCTCTAGCTACCATCTGGATATGTCCACAGGTGGGAGCTACGCAGACAGACTACTTGCCTTGATAGACTAACAGGTACACAGCAATCCTATATGTTCAGCAAGATAAACCTCACATGATAATAAAAAATGCTCTTTGCAGTTCTGCACCCCTACCCAAAGGTACAACACACCTGTGTATTCAGGCAAAAACCAGGGTGTAGGTAGACATACTCAGTACTGAAATATGTCCAGTTGTGTTGAGCAGCCTGTGCTAATTGCAACACAAAAAAACCACAAACTGTTCAGAGGTGAGTAACGTAATAATTACAGTATAGCAGTTCACAAACACTGCATGTGCCACAGGAATACAGTGCAATAACCACATTTGTATGGCAGTTAAATGTCTAATTCAGAAAGAAAGTACATACTCCCATGTATCCTGTGTTAGCATTTGGAGGGGTGAGTACATGTCTACACTGAGAAGTGTGTACTGGAAGCAGCAACATTCAGGTTTGAGTACAACATGCATATCACTGGCTACAACCCTAGCTTCAGATAAGAGACTTATACCAACCTTCTGACTGACAAAACGGTGTCCAGAGCAAACAAGCATGGGCCCCACCTTGGAAAGCTGAAAGGGCTACAACTACCTAACCTAGAATTTTATAGCAGTGGGCTGCAATCACAGTGAGTAATGCAATCAGCACACAGCAGGCTGCATGCAATTACTGAATGGTGGGCAGCAATTGGTGCAGAGGCTGTCACATGCACAAGTGCAGATACCTAGAAAAGCAGGCTGTACCTGCTGTCCACACATGCAATAATATCATTGCAGGTACAGGGAGATAGAGAGGGAGAGAGAGAGAGAGAGAGACACACAGACAGAGACAAAGACAACAGAGAGAGAAACCGAGACAGAAACAGAAATAGAGGGAGAAAACCCAAAACAACTAACCAAAAAAAAAAAAAAACCTACAAAACTGTAACAGACAGAGCAGGAAATACAAAGGTAAGGTATGTAACTCATATGTATGTGTTGGCATGTAGTAGAGGTTCCTGAAGAGTACTCTACACACTGCAAATCATCCATGTGTGGCAGCAGTACGTATCTATCTGTATCTGCATATGTGCATAGGGCAAGGGACATACTGCAACTGTTAGTGAAGGGTGGACAGATATCTGTTGTTGAAGGTTGTTATGTGCATATATCTATGTAGGTCGTAGTGTGTGGCATAGAAAACAGCAAGTAGTGCTGATATATGTCATGTGCTGGTTAAATGCTGTGGGACTGATTTGTCAGATCTGCTGTGTTACAGCCAGTTTGGCCTGCTAAAGCTACATGGGTTGAGGACATCCACATGCATTCTGCACAACACTGTGCAATATAATCACATAACTGTACATCCCACAACTGTCGCATAACTGATATCCCCACCATGAAAGGTGGACTGTACATGTGCCTATATGTACATGTGACTATATGTACATCTATGTGTACAGCAATGGATGTGTACATGTATGTGTATAGATATGTATATATATATATATATATATATATATATATATATATATATATATATATATATATATATATATATATATATATATATAGAGAGAGAGAGAGAGAGAGATGGGGCCATATGTACTGCAACAGGTGTGTGGTGACCAAGGCATGGACTGTAGACAAGTGTTGATACTGCAGTGCCATTCCTCCTTTCCAAAACACTGTACCCATTAACTACCACATAGGTAGAGATCTACCCAACACCAAAGGTGTGATAAGGGAACATGGGACACAGGTGGACAGTAGCCACCTCTTTGATAAAGACAGTGCCACACTAGACCTGTAATCTGTCTTTGTGGTAAGTGTCATGACAACAGGTGTGTCATCTAGGGAAATATAGGTCAGTGTTCCCCTCTACTCATCACAATGCCCTGTGTGGTATGTACCTCACATGACAACTACAGCAGGTGGAAAGGCCACAGACATACCTCACAGAGGCTAATACTGGCCGCAAACAGATGCCCTATGCAGACTGACTCACAAAACCACATCTAGACTGTATTGCATACCGGCCACAAAGAGGTGACCTCTGCTGGACATACAGAGGTATGTCACATCCATAGCTGGGTGACAACCACCATGGCAACATATCACAATCCCTCTGGGATACATGATGTAGGGCCCTAAACCTCGTCAGCTCACTAAACAGCACATGCTGGAGGGATAGGTTCCTATCTCAGAGATATGCCATACACTGGAATAGACCACCTAGCAATAGCAAACAAGGCTCCTCATTAGCAGTTGTCATAAATACCCCTGATGATTGTTTGGGAGATTGGTAATACACCCCAGGAACCCTCTCTGTGGTTCTGGTTGGCAGGGGCAAGTGAAATCAAAGTACATGTGTGTCAAAGGCCAGGGTAGCATATGGCTAGGCTGCCGTAGGCCCTAGGGCCAATAGCATATAACCTACCTATGACACTATGCACTCACACATGTACTCAATGCAATACCTGCTATGTGAGGTTAAATAAGTGTAACACTGAATGTGTGCAAGGTCTGTAAAGGTGTGATAGGTTAGTGTGGAGTTGTATCTGACATGGTAGTGTCTATCCTAGCTGTGTCGCCAGGGAAAGATGTGTATTATACTCTTAGGCAGACATAGTAGTATGGCATACGATGTGACGTAGTTCCTTGTTGACGACCGTGGTGTCTCATTGTAGGCTAAAGCAATACATGTATGCTTAGTGAGTGGTACTGCTGGTGAATCCAACTCCCATAGGAACTGTAGTACTACCTGAAGCTGTAGGCCTAAACAGCACAGTATGGTGTGTGTTCACATTGCTTGGAAACACTGTCATGTGTGTTTCCTGTAGTCTGCACAGAGGATAAAACTCAGGCATAAGGGTCTGTAAGTAGTGGCACACAGTACTCTATGGTACACAGGTAATGCTCATCTGTGTTGGCATACAGTGGTGCGTTGTATGTTTGTCTGATGTGTGTGTAATTATGCCTGTACCATGGCTGCAATCATATGTGTGTTACAGGGTATATGTGTGTATCCAGCAACATATATACTCTGTTACAGCAGTATGCCACCTACAGTAACAACTGTACACATATGTTAGGCAGGGCTATGGCATCAATGACTAGGGTGGTTGACTGGTACTACTGTAACTGTACTTTACATTCATTGCAATGGATGACATCTCTGTTCGTGCAGTGGCATGATATATACCCCTGTGTCGAAGTTGTGCATTGTGTCACAAAAAGTGTGCCGGGTACTGTTGTATAGTGGTGTGATATATGGAGTATGCCAGGCACTGTTAGTCAGTTGTGGCCTGAGAACCAATAAGTGGTAGTGAACGTGTGTAACCCCTGACAGAAAAATGGATGGTATATATGTCAGTAAAGTGATATCTTTGGTTAAAGGTTTAAAGTGTGCCACAGGACTCGCTCACACATATTGTTCATATCTTTTTCAGCCAGATGGCCCACCAATGCAACCCATCGTATACAGCAGTGGAGGAAGATGAAATTGTCCAAAGCCTGGTGCAGCAGTACACAATGCTGTTTTCCCGAAGCAGCCAGAACCAGCAGGAGTGGACTGCACTGTGGCAGGATCTTGTTCATTGGGTAAATGACATAGGCATGCATAACTGGACATATGAGCAGGTATGCCATCACTGCAGTGATTTAATTAGACATGTCCAGCGGCGTGCGTCTGATATCCAAAGACAACAGCTTGCCACAGGTAGTGGGGTGGCCATTCATCCCCCCCTCACCAGAGTGGAGGAGCTGCTCCTAAGCATGGTGGCTCCTGGACAACAGCAGCAACAACCTATGACATGTGTTGTCACGGAGGCCGGCGCCACCCAGCATGTTCACATGGAGCGAGCAGGTAACATGCCCTATCTATAGACTACAGTTAACTGTATTGTTAGATTATGTCTACGTGAGATGTGTACTGTGTGTTTAGCAGTTGTGCTGCCTAGTGTTATGCAATACTGATATTTGGAATATTATCTCTACACCTGTGACTGTTGACTGTTGTTCCACTGTAGTTTAGCATACCCACTGTAGCAATGCCACAGTTGTGGCCACTGACGAACTCTCTCATATTCTTGTAGGTCCCTCTGGTGTGACAGCAGGGCAGATGATCCATGCTGGTGAGTGTGGTATAACTGCAATGTTGGTAATGAAATGTGCATGTCATAGGTGAGGTGTAGGCCATGTACATGTAACACACCTACGCATAATGCATGCCGTGCATGTTTTCTGTAAGATGTTGCACAGCTCAGTAATGTCAGTAGCTGCCTCAATGACATGTAATACACAGAGCATCAGACACAGTTGTGGCAACACCGTACTGCACATTGGATAGGCATAGTTGCTACAGCTGTACACAACATAACATGTTTATCATACGCAGTACACAAAAACATGCTACATATGGCGTTACCACACACCCGATGTAAGGTCACACTTCAGTATCCCACATATCATCCACACACACATGATGTACTTCAGGGGTAGAGGCCTATCATGGGGCTGTGCAACACTCTTCAACACATAACACAGTCATGTTAGGCAATGCTCCTTATTGGGCACCTCACACACCCATGTACAAAGTGGCTGTGTAATTGTGAATGTAGCCACGGCACTGCAGTTCAGGTACAGCATGCTAGGCAGTGATCTGTCACACATTAGTAGCCATGAGTGACCACAAGATGCATGATGATGATGGCACATGGTACTACACCCCATCCAGTTACAGTGACCACATGACTACACATAGCAGTCATTGCTTTGCACCTCAATGTTGTGTGTGTGCAAACATATGCACCTATACACAATATGCATAGCATGTTGTGTGTGTGCTTACATATGCCAGTATACACAATATGCACAGCAGTCGCCATCTGTACAAAGTGTCACATATATGTCCTGGAATGCTATTGGGTGTATAGGTCACGTGACGTACATTGGGTATGTGTGGTGTTTAATGTTGCACCCATAACCACTGTACAAGTGCCATGTTGAGCATTGGGATTCCTTCATGTCTACATGCACCACTCATCCAGTGTGTGTACATAGCATGCATGTGCTACACCTGTGCCCACTATTATCTGCTATGGATACAGACACTGTAATCACACATGGCAATCTATGTGCCACACAGATAACACATGCAGTCATGGTATGTATACCTGTGAGTGATGGTGCACAGGACATTGCAGGGCTGATAATACATGCACAGCAATGTTGTGTCCATGTACACATTGTGTTCCAGGGTGTAGCCAATCACTGAACAACTACACACATGCATCAAAGCCATGTATAATGTCATTAAATAGGGCCATCTACACTTGCACTGCATGGTCTTGAGTAACACATATTCTGCATGCTGACACATGTGAGGTGACTGTTTGTCTTATGATACTGGCACCCACCTTCACCCATTATTGAGTATGTGTTGGATTGCTGGTGTGTGTGTGTGTGTGTGTGTGTGTGTGTGTGTGTGTGTGTGTGTGTGTGTGTGTGTGTGCTGTAGTGAGGAGTGTATTTGTGTGCATGTGTGCATGTGTGCATGTGTTCATGTGTGCATGTGTTCATGTGTGCATGTGTGCATGTGTTCATGTGTTCATGTGTGCATGTGTGCGTGTGTGCATGTGTGCATGTGTACTAACATCATGTACAGATTGTAAAGTGTGTTTCCTGTCTTCCTCTCACAGGTGCTGAGCTTGGGGTGGCTGAAAGCAGCAGGGAACCTGAAGTCACTGCCACTAATAGTGGAGATGATGAGATATGTATTTTGGCAAAGGAAGGTTTGACAGGGTCTGTCGTTGGTCCACCAATCGACAGTACACAGCGTTCAACCTCATCTATGCGCACACTCATACTGCCGATACATCCCTCATCAACAATGGCCTTAGCCGAGGGACAGCATACAGTTGGCATTGACCAGGAGAGTGTGGTACCCATGGCACTTGCATCCCCTCACAGCAGCCATAGCCGGATTCCTGGAATGGTACCACATAGGTGGATGTCCAGGGGTTCTCGGGGGAGCACCACTGGTCGTATTGCCCCTGGCAGACGTGCCCCCAGAGGTATTACAACCTCCAGTATGTTCCGGGCTGTAATGCAAGCACAGGCACGTATGGAACGGTACACCAGACAGGGACTAAGGGTGCAGAGGGCCCATTACAGCGCTATCAATGACAGCATCCGTGACCTTGCCAGTGCCATCCGGAATTTCACAGACGTCATTGATAGATGTTGGAGGGAGACAATAGACATCCTCCACAATGTGTCTTCCATGAGCCAGGACCGTGCGGGATGGGTAAGACTTCGATGCAGATGCATGCCAGCAACAGCAACAGCTGGCAGTCGACATGGACGGCACACAGATCACAGCCGCTCCTGTAGTGGCAGTACCAGCCCCAGCAATGCTGGGGCTGGCCTGTCTATTGACCGTCCTAGTAGACCTCATGCACATGGCTCTGGCCAGTCCCAGCAGGGACATGGGTCCAGTCATCATACCTCTGCATCTGATGATAGTACCCAGTCAGGGTTGGTGCCCGATACTGCCCGTAGCACCCCTGCCAGGCACAGGTACCATGTCAGTGCCCAGAGACAGTGATCTGCACAGCCTAGCAGGTACAGTCTGTGGCAGTCCCACAACCTCCCATATATGGCAGCCACATGGTTGAGCTGTGTGCATGCAGACACACACACATTAACCAAACAAGTAGGGCTCACACATACACATTACATCAACATTGGCCCATGCTGTACTGTTGTCCCTCACACACACACACACACACACACACACACACACACACACACACACACACACACACACACACACACACACACATGTTGATTGGATGGGTCAATGTCGGACTCTGGCAAACCAACAACACACCCTGTGCATATGATGACACCTATGCCACCTCCTGTCATCTGTAACATTGATGCAAGAACAGACTAACATGGTTCTGATGCACAGGGTGACATTATAGCAGTGTAGCAATATTAGCAAGTTGTCAACAGGAAAGTGTAATGATATCCTTGTAGGTATTTCTGAGCAGGCATTATGCATCACAGCTCTGATTGTCAATGTAGCATTGTTTACACCAGTGTTAGGTCTAAGTATGTATTGTCCACCCATGTACCACTTGGCTGAAGTGTACAGTGTTGCCAGCATGTGTTAGTGAGTGAACAGTACGTGTGTGGTGTGTGCATTACAGATTAGCAGGTGTACATCTGTGAACATGGTGAGTGTGCACTGTCTGCATGTACGTGCATAGTGGACATATGGGACATGTGACATACCCTGTTGTACACATTGTTAACATCTCATAGTATCTTTCGATGGCCAGAATGCATTCTACTACAGATATGTACTAACATGGGTACACATGTGTGTATGACATGGGTTGACAGTATGCTGTGGGTGATACTGTTGATACCTATCAATGATTTGCAGTCTGGTAGTATACACAACCTCAACAGCATGACTATAACCAATCATTAGATGATGTCCTGACAAATGACACACAGTTGTAGGGAGCTCAGTAACAGTTGGATCCTTCCAGTACTATACTATAACAGTGACCAGTGGTATTGACCGCCACCCGTACCTGGGACCATGCCTGTTTGGCATACAGCCATCTTAGGTACATGCAAACACACTAGGGATATGTCCATCCACATCTGGAAATGCATGCATTGGTCTACAATGCATTCCCTGGATGGGACGTATATCCTACACAAGGGTATCATACAGACAGATACCTGTTGTCCAATACATGCTGTATAGCAGTAAGCCAACTATGGCATAGTCATCCACATTTACTATACATACTATCCCGACAGTGCCACATAGGTGATAGCCCTCAACATGTATGTTGGGTAACAATGTGTACATACAGCCACATGTTATGTCATCTGTCCCTTGGTATCCACATATCCATAGGTATTTTGGAGTCCCTCGGTGTGTCACATAAGACATTAGGGGCCTGAATGCATATCCACAGGGCTGTTGTACACCTATAATGACTGTTCGTTATTGCCAGTTGTTGTTGTATATGAACATGTCTGACATATACCCCAGGCATGTACCCTCACTCACAGTACTCTATAGTAACTGCCATGGGTGTGTGTGGCACAGACAACCTTGGACACAGATCACTACAGTGGCCGGGCTTGTCACATACATACATATGTGACCTACGATCTGAGAAGCAGTGGCACAATCTGTCAAAGGAAACAAATGTATTCATGTAGTATGCAGGCTTCACACCTATGTACTGATTGAGGTCACATGTACACATATTTATTTGCCATGCAGATACCTGATGTGTGCAATGCACATACTGTTTTAATCATGATATGTCATACCATAGTAAAAGCAAAACCCACACTGCATTGACCAACTGTGTCACACACACACTCAGCAATTGCAGGATTCAAACCCCTACCTAACTAGGTTATGATACTAGAAACATACGCATTAACACAGCACGCTATATGCTTTACTGGGTGGCTTCTTTTCTCCTGCTATATTTGTAGAATGCTGACATCATCAGTCTTTCCAAAGAGGAATGTACCTCTTTTAATTTGTTTTCCCAGTCTACAAAAAGGGCACTCCTCTCAAAGGAAATCACACACATACACTGTCAGCAGGATTCAAACCCTTACCTAACTATGTTATGATACTAGAGACATACGTATTAACACGGTGTACTATATGCTTTATTTGGTGATTTTTATTCTCCTGCTATATTTGTAGGATGCTGACATCATCAGACTTTCCAAAGAGGAATGTACCTCTTTTAATTTGTTATCCCAGTCTCCAAAAAGGGCACTCCTCTTAAAGGAAATCACACACATACTGTCAGTGTTTGCAGGACTCAAACCCCTACCTACCTATGTTATGATATTAAAGACATACACATTAACACGGCGCGCTATATGCTTTATTGGGTGGTTTCTATTGTCCTGCTATATTTGTAGGATGCTGACATCATCAGACTTTCCAAAGAAGAATGTACCTCTTTTAATTTGTTTTCCTAGTCTCCAAAAAGGGCACTCCTCTTAAAGGAAATCATACACATACACACACACCCCCACACGATTCAAACCCCTCCCTAACTATGTGATGATACTAAAGACATACGCATTAACACAGCGCGCTATATGCTTTATTGGGTGGTTCTTATTCTCCTGCTATATTTGTAGGATGCTGACATCATCAGACTTTCCAAAGAGGAATGTACCTCTTTTAATGTGTTTTCCCAGTCTCCAAAAAGGGCACTCCTCTCACAGGAAGTCACAAACATACACACCTCCGCCCCACACACACATACACACACTGTCAGCATTTGCAGGATTCAAATCCCTACCTAACTATGTTATGATACTAGAGACATATGCATTAACACGGCGCACTATATAGTTTACTGGGTGGCTTCTATTCTCCTGCTATATTTTTAGGATGCTGACATCATCAGACTGGACATGGTAATGTGTGTACACTTTGTTTTATGCAATCCCAGGAATGAGCCATGTGGGTTGGCAGGTGTCAACAGCTTGAACAGGACCTCATAATCCTTACCTTGTGTGATCTATCTGTGGACACATTGACATTCCTTCATATGTCAACACATATTTATGCACAGATTGTTGTGGATATGACATGTGTCAGGGGTGTTGATAAAGGGCTATTCAAAGTCTATGTGGGACATGTGTAGTTCTGTTCAGTGATATATGTCCTGGGTGTCTACCTTGCAAACAGTCTAGCATATTTGGGAACCATGATCTGCACATGAACATACCACAGTTGGTAGGGTTGTGTGTTTGTCAGCTTCCAATAGCTCTGTGTATGACTTCAACCATGATGGACTCCATGGCCTTGCAGATCAGACTTCATAGGCTTACTGGACTATACTTCCCATGGTGTGTTGTGCACCTACACTTGTGGGGAGTGCCATATGTTGCTGTAACACATTCAACGGTTCCAGATCCTGTGGAGAGGGTGAGGCTCAACAGACTGTTCAGGTGCAGGGTCTGTTTGTTCTGCAGTTCATGCATGACACATATTGGGAAACAATGTAATCCAATTGCTGCCATGCTTTTGGCTTTGGGGGGAGCTGTTCAGCCATTCTACATGTGATATCCCCTGGTATGATGACTGGGACTATGGTCAGTGGGAGGTGGGTATGTCTATATGGACCTGACAGGACGTCGGCATTGTCAGTCAGGTACAGTTGGCCCTGATTCAAGACATATATGAGTGTACATTGCTATTTATGACATAGCTGAAGGAGGTGTCATGATTCAGTCTGGAATCCTTCTCAGCTACTCTTTACAAAACACCAACAAAGCTGAGCACTAATCCCTGTTATACTCTTTTACACACTTAACACCCTACTGATCCTTTGCGATCAGGCTACGGAGTATGTCATCATAATATCCTCACATGTCCAGGGGTCAGTTTCGTGTGTACTCTCCAGTCCAGCTAGTGAATATTGTGGTTTTGACACAATGTCACATCTGCCTCATGTACACAGACAACCCTCTCCTCCTCCCAACAAACTCAGATATATGTGAGAGATGCAACAATATTGACATACTGGAGGCTGTGCTCTCTCGACCCATGACTGGCATAGTCTATCAGGTGGTGAAGGTAACCACACACACCACATATCAGTCTCACATAAACCTATAGCGACAGCAATCAAACCACATTATCACACATAAACATACTCAGAGGCTCTACATAAATTCTGCCTAAGCAGCAGAGACCTCCAAAGCAGACACACAAACTACTGCTACCCCACTACAATACCCACATATCACATAGTTCACAATGTCAGTGTGCCACACAGTCACTGCCCTTCGGGCTAAACAACACACCTAATACACTTGTAATAGGTGACACTTATTGTCAGACACACTGATGTCCCACTCACCAGGCCAAACAAGGGAGTAGTCACTTTGAGCTGTCTCTCGGGTGGCAGGATCCACAACATAACACATGCACTCAGGTCACTCCACAGCAAGTGCAGGACTGGCTCCAGCATTGTCCATGCTGGTGCGTACACCCTCAGACGTCCCTCCCTGGACCACATGACATGATACATAGAGGAACTCTCGGATCATGTAGCCCAGGCCAGTATGACCCTGACCTTGTCTAACATCTTACACTCACCAAGTATGATGTCACAGTATACCAACAAACTGATCACGTTTAACAATTGCCTAACATATTGGTGTTATCCACAGGGGATACAGTGTCTGTCAGCCTGGGGTGACATGCTCGACATGCCACGTAGCTTCCCTATGGACATCTTGCACCTGTCACCCTTGGACTTTCGAATACTGGCTAAGGCAGTTGCTACCACCATACTGCCTTTTTTAAGCGGGGCTCAAAAGACAAACCCACCTCCATGGACATTACAGAGTACATGACACTGAGGGTAATACTGCTCAACACCAGATGTGTTACCCTCAAATTGCGACCACTCAGGAATCTCCTCAGTATGGAAAACAGCGATATCTGTGCACTAACAGACACCTGGTTCAGGCTCCCAAATGCACACCAGCACTACCAGGTTATATTTTATACCATGATTTCTGACCACAAAACTCGGAATGGCCAACACAAATAGAGGGAGTATCCATATACATCACAGATACACATACCTCCGGGTTGGTAGCACTGCACAAAGCATCACAGACCATACATATGCACCTAACATTGTGCATATCTGCCTTTTGGTTTGTTGCCTGCTACAGACCACCCTCCCAAACTCATGAACCACACTCAGCTTTCCTGGGAACACTGGACAATATGAAGGTCTCCCCAAACATCATTATATTGAGTGACTTCAAATACCCACACATTGACTGAGGATAGTACTCAGGCCCCGTCACCCTCGCCCAGCAGTTGCTACTATTTGTACACTCATATGCTATGGCACAACTGGTCACCACACCCACAAGAGGGGACAACATATTGGACATGATCATCACCAACATGGGGACTCTGTGTTCCACACCTGAGATATACCCTCATTGGTAAGGTCAGAACATACATTTATCTCACTGGTCATCCATATCCCATCCACACACCCATCCTTTGTAATCTTGGTGAACTTCTCAAAAGCAAATGTCACACTTCTCCAAACCAAGGTGGTATCCTTCAGAGACCCTGGAACAGTGGTAAGTATGGCTCTGACTGCTGAATCCTTTACATACACATTCTATGGACACCTAGTGGACTGCATGGATCGTGCTATCCCATATAACAACTGGACTCACTCCTCCAATGGCAGGGGACCTGTCTGGTAGACCCCAGCCATTAATAAACTATACAACAAAAGGAGGATGCTACTACATGATAGAGCACAATCCCAGACAGGGAAGGCATCTGTGATCTGTACTACCAGACAGCTACAATCACTCATGTATTTATGTCAGGCCCGCTTCTAACGGACAATTGCACAAGACACATAGGACACTCACAAGGCCTTATTCAGTTAATTCAGGTACCTGGGTGGACACTCACTGATATGCTGTGAGTTACCGCATACTGACTAAACATACCCTGAACCCACAGACATTGCCAGCATCCTGGCAAACAGGTTCAGTGCAGATGTCTTCCCCACATCCCACCTAAGGAGCTACTGTCCATCCCAACAGAGTGTAACCTCCCTGACATCACAAATAAACAGGTGAGTGCTGCCCTCCCCACAGCGGTCAACACAGCATCAATGGGACCAGACAGTGTCCCGGCCTGCATCTTACACGGGCTTCATGACAGACGTAACCCTCACATTACATCACTGTTCAATATCAGAGTTACTGCAGGATATGTACCAAGGAATGGCGTACAGTGATAGTGGTCCTGCTCCACAGAGTTGCTGCCACAATGGACCACAGACAATATTGGCCTATAAGGCTAACTAGCCTGTTCTGTAAAGCTATGGAGTGTATTGTAATGGAACTCATGCACATAGACATCGGGAACTTACAGACACTGGGCCCTACACATTTCAGTGTTGTTGTGGGCAGATATTGCCTCCTGGACCTGTTCATATTCTTTAAACAGTTACCAGGTCCATCGGTGTAGGGACGGTTGTCCACACAGTCTGTCTGGACCTTGCACAACCCTTCGACACAATACCCCACTCGGCCATTATGCATAGGCTCACCGGCGTTGATATCGACACATATCTCACACGATGGATTGCTACCTGGATCAGGGATAGCACCCACATGCTCAGTATTGCAGGTGCCATGTCTGACTATACACCAGTTACACATGGCATCACACAAGGCTCAGTCCTGGGACCTCTCTTGTTCAGTATATATTTGTGTGACATACGGCTAACACAGGAGGAATATGGCTGACCATGTTCGCAGATGACTGCAAACTGGGTGCCATAATCAACTCTCCAGCTGGCACATGCATACTCAAATGGGGTCTCACAGAGATAGGATGACTGATGCCTGAGCCATGGACTACAGCTAAATGCCATTAGTTGCATAGTCATCCCCTTTGGGAATAACAGCATCCCCACACATTACCACATAGGTATTAATCCATTACATATGGTAGTAGTTGTTAGGGGTTTGGGGACACAACTAGTTTGTACTCTTGCCTTTGACAATCATGTTGCCAAAGTGGTTAGACAGAACTTCTATATAACCCATCTTATCCCATATAGTTTTACATGTTGATCAAGTGAGGTCACTGTGCCCCTATATTCATCACGACCATGCTTGGTTACAATGCCACATTTGGGATGTACCTTACCCGACACCTGCAGCAACTGTAATGGCCACAAATGTTCCACAACAAGCAGATGGGGGACTCACATGGATGCCCTGCACAGTTCAGATACAGTAACTCCAGCTCTACTCAGTCGCTTACCACCTACACGGATGTGTTGTGTGTCTGTAGTTTAAGGAAATATCCGACCCAGATTTAATGGACATGCTCCACCTCAGAATATCCAACTCCCTTGGAGCTACACACTCCAGGGACATATACCTCAGCACAGATGTTAATAGGACATGCTGGAGGGACAGATTCTTATCCCAGAGGCTCCACTCACTCCATATTGTAATCCCAGTTTTGCATGGGCAGAGCCACCCACTGACCACCTACAGGAGACATCTTTACAAGTGGATGGGTGATTGTATGTTTACCAATGGGATATCTTCTGGGTCCCTGCTAGACAGAGGCACAATATGCTAAATGTAAATGGGCTATCTTGTGTGACCTACTATTCACAGGCACAGTGTTCTACTTTGACAGGGTTGGGAAAGCCAAACACACCCTGGCTAGGCTTGTGCATGCCCTAGGGTGGATAGGCTAGTATCGACCTCTGAACCTATGCTAATGTTCAGGATGCACAATGTTTATTGCTGATACTATTTGCAGGTTTTATCGTCTTTGCTTTCCCACTTTCTATGAACAATTAGGTATCTGCAGAACATATTTGATTATGATAGGGTTCCACTATATTATATTTGTGTCTGTTGTCCTATAACTGTGTGCACAGGGCAGATTGCTGGATAGTGAGAGGTTCCTGGGTTAACATATGCAACTACCTGATATGTGTGGCCCACTGCTGTACTCCGACATGGCCTAAGTGTGTGCGCATGCCCAGTTCAGACTGTCAGTGTTCTGTTGCCTGACATTTGTCTCATTTATTCAAGTGTGTGAGCATGCCCAGTGTAACCTTTCAGTATGTTGCTGTCTGAGGTCCACTACATCTGTTGCTGTATGTGTACATGTCCAGTATTAACATTTCTACTGTGTGTGTTGAAAGTCAGGTTCTATTCTTACTGCGGGACTCACCTTTGTGTCATAACTCGACAGGGATTATGCTGTGCCTGCAGGGTTTCCATGGAATACTTAGCATAGACTTATCAACATTTCTTCATACAGGCTGACCACTGCAATACTGTCATGGCTTAGTGGTTCAGTACTATGACTGTAGTGCACAGTATCCTTGGCTCGAGGCCCATCACTGCTTTATATTTTCATACTGAGCAGACCAGACTGCTTAAGGGCCAGTAGAGCAAATATGAGCATGTTGCCTTTTGTTCAGCTATGCCCTTCTTAGGTTCATAGGTTCATAGGTTCATAGGTTCATACTAGGCTATCTGCCCTAAGGCATTTACAAGCCCAGCCAGAGTGTGTTTGGCTTTCGCCACCCTCTGAACTGATTTTACTGTGCCCTTTTTAAAGTTAGTTTACTGTGCCTCTGTCTAGTAGTGAAACTGATGTAATCCCCGTGGTAAACCTACAATCTCCCATCCACTCATCAAGATTCCTCTTGAAGATAGTCAGTGAGGGGCTCTGCCTAACATGGACTGGGATTATATTCCAGAGCGACGGGAGTCTCTGGGTTAGGAATCTGTCCCTCCAGCATGTCCAATTTATTTCTGTGCTCAGGTTCAAGTCCCTCGAGCATGTAGCTATACGGGATTTGGATTTTCTGAGGTGGAGCATGCTCATTAATTCTGGGTTGGACATGGCTTTATACGTCAGGCATAGATGCCTCTAAGTAGGCGGTATGCAACTGAGTAGAGCTGTAGTTTCTTTAACCGAGCAGCATATGGCATCTGTTTGAGTCCCATGATCCTCTTTATGAGGCACTTTTGGGGTCTTTCTAGTTGCTGCAGGTGTCAGGTAAGGCACATCCAAAATGGGGCATTGTATTCAATTATGGGCCTGATGAGGGATGAATAAAGGGGTACAATGACCTCCCTCAATGTAGATGTGAATCCTTTCATGATAAAGTGGGCTATATAGAAGGTCTTTCTAACCACTTTGGCAATGTGATTGTCAAAGGGGAAATTACTGTCAACTTGGGTCCCCAGGTCCTTAATTACTTCTTCCATACTTAATGGATTCCAGCCTATGTGGTTCATAGGTTCATAGGTTCATAGGTTCATACTAGGCTATCTGCCCTAGGGCATTTATAAGCCTAGCCAGAATGTGTTTGGCTTTCGCCACCCATTTTAAATTTATTTTGCTATGCCCTTTTTCGAGGTTAGTATACTGTGCCTCTGTCTAACAGTGACACAGAAGTGATACCCGGGGTAAACCTACGATCTCCCATCCACTCATCAAGATTCCTCTTGAAGAGAGTCAATGAGGGACTCTGCCTAACCTGGACTGGGATTTTATTCCAGAGTGAAGGGAGCCTCTGGGTTATGACTCTGTCCCTCCAGCATGTCCTATTTATTTCAGTGCTGAGGTTCAAGTCTCTCGAAGCGTGGCTCGATGGGATTTGGATTTTCTGAGGTGCAGCATGTCCATTAATTCCGGGTTGGACATGGCTTTATACGTCAGGCACAGATCGCCTCTGAACAGGCGGTATGCCACTGAGTAGAGCTGGAGTTTCTTTAACTGGGCAGCATATGGCATCTGTTTGAGCCCTTTGATCCTCTTGGTGAGGTACTTTTGGGGTCTTTCCAGTTGCTGCAGGTGTCTGGTAAGGTACATCCCAAAAGGGGCATTGTACTTAGTTATGGGTCTGATGAGGGATGAGTAAAGAGGCACGATGACCTCCCCTGATCTAGATGTGAATCCCTTCATGATTAGGTGGGCTATATAAAATGTTTTTCTAACCACTTTGGCCACGTGGTTGTCAAATGAGAGATTGCTATCAACTTGGGTCCCCAGGTCCCTAATTACTTCTTCTGTACTTAATGGATTACCACATATGTGGTAATTTGTGGGCACTTTGTTTTTGCCAAAGAGGATGACTATACACTTTTTGGCATTTAGCTTGAGGCCATGGCTCTGGCACCAGTTGTCTGTTTCTATGAGGCCCTTTTGGAGGATGCTTGTGTCGGCTGGAGAGTCGATTATGGTGCCCAGTTTGCAGTCATCTGCGAACTTGGTCAGCCCCAGTCCTTCCGTGTTGGCCTGTACCTCTGAGAAATATATACCGAACAAGAGAGGTCCCAGGACTGAGCCTTGTGGGACACCACTTGTAACTGGTTTGGAGTCTGACATGGCTCCAGCAATTCTAACCATGTGGGTTCTGTCCTTGAGCCAGTTTGCAATCCATCTAGTGACATAGAGGTTTATATTTAAGCTGGTGAGCTTATCTATAATGCCCGAGTGGGGTATTGTATCAAAGGCTTTTGTGAGGTCCAGGTAGGCTGTGTGGACCACCTTCCCCTCGTCAATGGCCTTGGTGACTGTTTCAAAGAAATCAACCAGGTTTAAGAGGCAGTATCTGCCCTTAACAAAGCCGAACTGGGTAGGATCCAGTGTTTGTAGGTCCCCAATATCTTTATTTATGAGGTCCATGATGATCCTTTCCATAGCTTTGCAGACCAAGCTAGTCAGGCTTATGGGCGATAGTTTCCAGGATCCGTTGAGACACCACCTTTATGGAGAGGGACCACTGTTGCTGTACGCCACTCTTTGGGCACATATCCTGTAGTAAGGCTGAGATTGAACAGTAGTTTTATGTTTGGGTTTAGCTCTTCTTGGCGTTCATGTAGGGCGCACCCCGGGAGACCATCTGGTCCCATTGATGCTGTGTTTTTGGCTTTGGGGAGGTCATCTCTTACCTGAGGATCTGAGGTGTCCCAGGGGCAGCACCCTGGTGGGATAGATATTTGCCCTTTGGTGGGGAGTTTGCTGAACCTGTCAGCTAGGATGTTGGCAATGTCTGTGGGTTCGGTGTATTTTTTGTCATTTTGGACTAATTCTGAGCATATCTAGGAATTACCACCCAGGTTCCTAACATAACTAAAGAAAGCCTTGTGATTATCCTTAGTGTCCTGTGCAATTTTTCTCTCGAAGCTGGCCTTAGACAATTTTATGTGTGCCCATAGTTTTTTGCTAATACTGATCAGTGATGCCTTCCCTTTTTGGGATTTTGCTCTATCATTTAGTAGCTTCCTCCTTCTATTGTATAGTTTGTTTATGGCTGGAGTCCACCAGACAGGACGTCTGCCTTTGGAGGGTTGGGTCTTGGTTTTATTTTGGATCGCATGATCCATGCATTCCTGAAGGTGTTCATAGAATGCGTTTATAAAGGATTCTGTGGTCTGGGCCGTATTTTCCACAGGCCCGGGGACTTTGAAGGATTCCACCTCAGTTTTGAGGAATGTGAAATTTGCTTTAGAGAAGTTTTTCACTGTGGTTTTCTGGGCAGGGGGTGGGGTCGGGATGTGAATATCCATTGAGATTAGTTTCTGGACTGATCTTACCAGTGAGGGATACACTTCTGGTCTGGAGCATAGAGTCCCCATGTTGGTGATGATCAGGTCCAGTATGTTTTCCCCTCTTGTGGGAGTGGTAACAAGTTGTTCCATAGCATTTGAGTTTATAAATTCTAGGAACCTTTGGGCTAGGGTGTTGGAGCTAGAGTAATGCTCCCAGTCTATGTTTGGGTAGTTGAAGTCACCCAATATAATGGTGTTTGGAGAGACCTTCATATTTTTCAGTGTTCTCAGGAAGGCTGAGTGAGGTTCCTGGGTTTGGGAGGGTGGTCTGTAGTGTTCTGGTAATTTGTGTGCACTTTGTTTTTGCCAAAGGGTATGACTATACACTTTTTAGCATTTAGCTTTAGGCCATGGCTCGGGCACCTGCTATCCATCTCTATGAGACCCTTTTGGAGGATGCTTGTGTCAGCTGGAGAGTCAGTTATGGCGCCCAGTTTGCAGTCATCTGCAAACCTGGTCAGCCACAGTCCTCACGTGTTAGCCTGTACCTCCGAAAAATATATGCCAAACACAAGAGGTCCCAGGACTGAGCCTTGTGGGACGCCACTTGTAACTGGTTTAGAGTCTGACATGGCTCCAGCAATTCTGACTATGTGGGTTCTGTCCTTGAGCCATTTTGCAACCCATCTTATGACATAGGGGTTTATATTTAAGCTGGAGAGCTCATATATGATGCCCAAGTGGGGTATTGTGTCGAAGGCTTTTGCAAGGTCCAGGTAGGATGTGTGAACTACCTTCCCCTCATCAATGGCCTTGGTGACTGTTTCAAAGAAATCGACCAGATTTAAGAGGCAAGATCTGCCCATAACAAAGCCAAATTGGGTAGGATCCAGTGTCTGTAGGTCCCCAATGTCTTTGTTTATGTGTTCCATGATGATCCTCTCCATAGCTTTGCAGACCGGGCTAGTCAGGCTTATGGGGCGATAGTTTCCAGGGTCCGTAGAGGCACCACCTTTGTGGAGTGGGACCACTGTTGCTGTACACCATTCTTTGGGTACATATCCTGTAGTAAGGCTGAGATTGAACAGCAGCTTTATGTGGGGGTTTAGCTCTTCTTGGAGTTCATGTAGAACGCAGCCTGGGACACCATCTGGTCCCATTGATGCTGTGTTTTTTGCTTTGGAGAGGGTGGCTCTCACCTGAGCATCTGAGATGTCAAGGAGGCAGCACTCTACTGGGATAGATATTTGCTCTTTGGGGGGAAGGGAGGAGACGTTTGCACTGAACCTATCTGCCAGGATGTTGGCAATGTCTGTCGGTTCAGTGTATTTATTGTCATTTTGGACCAACTCTGAGCATATCTGGGAGTTGCCACCCAGGTTCCTAACATAACTAAAGAAGGCCGTGTGATTATCTTTAGTGTCCTGTGCAATTTTTCTCTCGAAGCTGGCCTTGGATGATTTTATGAGGGATCATAGTTTTTTGCTAGTACTGATCAGAGATGCGTTCCCTTTTAGGGATTTTGCTCTATTATGTAGTAGCATCCTCCTTCTGTTGTACAGCTTATTTATGGCTGGGGTCCACCAGGCAGGACACCTGCCTTTGGATGATTAGGTCTTGGTTTTGTTTGGTATAGCATGATCCATGCATTCCTGAAGGTGTCCATAGAATGTGTTTATAAAGGATTCTGCAGTTTGAGCTGTACTTTCCACTGGCCCAGGGGCCTTGAAGGATTCCACCTCAGTTTTGAGAAGTGTGACATTAGCTTTTGAGAAGTTTCTCACTGTGGTTTTCTGGGCTGTGGGTGGGATCGGGATGTGGATATCCAGTGGAATTGATTTATGGTCCAATCTTACCAATGAGGGGAATACCTCTGGTATGGAGCATAGAGTCCCCATGTTGGTGATGACCAGGTCCAGTATGTTATCCCCTCTTGTGGGGGTGGTGACTAGTTGTTCCATAGCATTTGAGTTTATAAATTCTAGGAACCCTTGGGCTAGGGTGCTGGGCCTTGAGTACTGCTCTCAGTCAATGTTTGGGTAGTTGAAGTCACCCAATATAATGGTGTTTGGATAGACCTTCATATACTTAGACCCAGCTTGTCCAACATTGCTCAGTATTAACCAACATTGCTGAACGTTGCCCAATATTACTCAACACTGACCACAGTTGTGCTAGTTGGTGTGTGCGATTTTCTTTACATATACTACATGGTGATAAATGCTGTTTAGCACTGCTTTATATTGCTTAACACATGCCAATCATGCCTCAGGTGGTGCTGCAGGGCTGACTATGTTGGATGCACATACTACACTCCCTATACATGTTTGGAAGCAGGTGGAGTCAACTTAGGCATCCCTTTTACTATATGTGCAAGTCAGAGAGAGGTATAATTTCCAGGGTTCCTACTGAGCCAGTGTATGTGCTATACATTGCCTCCTTGCCAAGGCCAAAGCATACTGGGCACATCTCCTTCTGCCTACTGGGGCAGGCTCAGGTTGTTCCTCCTCCGAGTCACGCTCTCCCTGTGATGGCCTTGGCAATGGTGGGGGGCTGTTTGGCCCAGGCCTATGCTGGTCCTGCTGCAGCTGTTTTCGCAGGATCACATTATGTAGCATAGCACATACCATGATAATTTGGGTACATGTAGTTGGTGAGTACTGCAAGGCTCCACCAGATGTGTCCAGGCACCGGAACCGTGACTTGAGCAGCCCAAACAGACGCTCGATTACATTTTGTGTTTGTGCGTGTGCCTCATTATGGCGTTCCTGTTCAGGTGTGTGTGCATTTCTGATGGGTGTCATCAGCCACGGCTCCAGTGCATAGCCAGCATCCCCCACTAGGTGACCATATGGGATGTCCCCATTGACAAATGTCTGGTACAGCTGCATCAGATGCCAGATATGGGAATCATGGTAGCTTCCAGGGCAGCCAGCACACACATTCAGTATTATGCCCTAGGCATCACACACGACCTGGCAGTTGATGGAGGGGAAACCCTTGCGGTTGAAGTAGACCCTACCCTGCTCACCAGCTGGTGCTTTGATGCATACGTGCGTGCAGTCTATTGCACCCACTACCTCAGGGTATTCCGCTATTTGCTGGAAGAGATGCATATTGCTGGTCAATTCTTCATGGAAATTGGGGAAATATACATGATCACCAACATGTGCTGTCATGGCATTCAGGAACTGGTGCAGTACCCTGGATGCTGATGCCTGTGATATTCCCATCATATCACCAGTTGGTCTCTGGAAGGTACCTGTTGCTAATATTCTTAGGCCAGCACATACCTTGGTTTCCACTGGAATGGGTTCCCCTCTGTTGGTTCTGTGTGTGAGGCGTGGCATGCAGAGCTCAACAATTTGCTGCAAGAGGTCTCGGCCCACTCTATAGCGCTCCACTATCTCCAGCTCATGTAGCCCCTGGTAGGTTACCCTGTGCCTGTACACTCTTCTCCGTCTCCTCACTGTGGGTTGTCCAGCAGCATTTGCATTATCACCACCCTCAGCATGTTGCATATGTCGCCTTATAACAGCAATGGCAGCCCCTAACATTTCTTTGTCTCAGTGAAGCTTTTTTCAGTTTTCACTTCTATTAGCTTACTTCAGTGATGCAGTGTCTCTTGAGAGAAACATAATGGACTGTTGTTTGCAGAGCTTTAAGTGTTGGGATGGGCTGGGCTAGTGTGCTGCCTGTGTAATTGCCTGATTCTGATTGTTTTCACCTGCTAGCTCTGCTAGTACTCCCTGGTAACTTCCTACTATTTGGTGTGCTTCCTTTTTCCTTTCTGTTTCCTCAGGGGGGAGCGCCGCGCACACAAGCACAAACACGCACACACCAGCTAACACATGCGCACACATGCTTACATGGACTAAAACTTGCTTATTCTTGTTAAAACACGTGCACACCAGCACAAATGCGCTTACAACTGTTTACACAGCCTTACATATGTTTACTCCGGCTTACACGCTCGCACACTGTCTTACTCGGGTTTACTGGCATGCACACGCGTGCATATACGCTCAGCAAGAAACTTTGGTGTTATCCATGGCATACACCTTCAATTTCTTTACTTTACCTAGCCTACCTGTTGACACACCTCTTTCAATGATATGTAAATGTCACCTGACACATGCCACTCAGTTCCAATGAGCTTCACTTCTTTCATACATGCCCCCATCGTGATGTCACCTATCTTCTACTCTGTTACTTCCCTTATCCTACTCCTACACTCCACTGACTGTGCTCATTTGCTATGTAAACTTGTGATTCACTGTCCTAACCCTCATTTGAATAGAATTGCCTACTAATGCTTGGTTACATCTCTTAGACTGAGCTTCCCCCCTTAGCAACCTCTACTCGGTGGCCATGTTGTCTTCAGCCTTCCATTCACTTGCATTGTAAATTCATATCAGCTATAAAATCCACATTTGTAGATCTTAATTATTGATTTTCTGGTTTTTAGGGCACAGCGAGTTTGCGCAGTGCTGCGCTACGCTTAAACCCCGGAGATCGGGATGAAAAAAAAAAGTTATTTTATTTTTATTTTGCATCACTTCACATTGCCAATGGCCGCATTTTTGGCCATTGGCATGCTTCCTCCTGTAAATGCATCCTTTTTTTGGAGCTGTCACGGCTCCATTTTGCTATTTGCAGAACCGTACTCAGTTGTCAACTGAGTACATTTCTGCAAATAACACTACTCCTACTCAGACAGGTTCGGGTTTCCTGGATCGCAAATTTACCTCATTTGCATAGCTTTCGCCTGGAATTGGGGTAGTTTGCATATCCAAGCCCTGTCCGTGTAGGAGTTTAAGGAGCTCTGTTACATGCCCCTACCGGCTCTTCCTGGATCGCTCAGCGGACATGTTGGCTGCATGGAGTCTTACTCTACTCTTAGACTCCGTGCAAGCCTTCGTGAATCCGGCCCAAAATGAATATATTTATATATATTTTTTTGATTGCCAAATGGACTAAGGTTGATATATTTCCAGCCATGTAGTATATTGTCTTGGATAAAATCACAGACTTAATAATCTACTTAATAATCTGGTTGAATAAGAGGTACCACAACATTGTAAATTTTATAAAAAAATATAAATTTTATCTAAAGGACATAAGGGTTACATTATTATGACAGCTACTAAGTAGGGCAGGACAAGCTCGAATGTCACACTGATGCAGAAAGGGATGTGATTTTAACATGTGTACCAATAACACTTTGCTTTACAGCACAATAAACTACTTCCTTGCCTGATAAAAAGTATATATATACTTAGAAAGCTTGTGAGGAAATTATTACTCTATTTTTTGTTTTACTTGGATCGCTTGTCTGTGTACTTAATAAAGGATTTTTGACTGGAAACAGACTGCCTGCCTTGCTTGGATTATTTTCGAATACTTAGTAATTCTGTGCAATTATATATTTTTTATTTATTTATTTTTTTTACTTTGACGAGTTTAAGTTTGATACTTCTACTACTTTTGTCGGATCTGATTACTATACAGTGATTAACTAGAGATATATGGACTGAAAATCTTCCACACAGAGAAGTTTCTTACACCATTTTGTTTTTGGACCAACTACACTTGTTTAGTGGGTTGTTTTGAGACTTTGGGGATACAATAGAGATTACTCGTTTTTTTTTTTTTTTTTTTTTTTTGCAGTGTTAACAAACAATACCTCCACAAGTATACCTGGTAAGAGGTGCATACTGCAGGTAAAACACAGTTCATGTATATAGTTGTCTACATCCATACCACTGCCCAAACTAAGGCCACAGGGTAGTGTAATAATACCTGTAAGGTACAGATCACAGCACTGACTAAAAAAGTAATGAGAACTAGAAGGATATACAAGTTGTTAATTGACATCCCCCCCCACCATATCTGCAACAATAAACTAAATACACAACTCAATCAGTATGTGTGCAATTAAATCTACTGTTGGGACATATGTCCTATTCTTTGATAAATATTGAAATTTGTTTCTATGCATGTGCTATATTGAAATACTCCCACATTGGTGGCATGTTGCCATCAATGTACCTGCATTCTGTTGTAATGGCCACTGTTGTTCCATGTATGCATGTGTTCTGTTTGCTATGCAACTGTTCCATACCCGGTGTTTTGGGTTTATGGGAATATCTATGCATGCTGTTATACCTAATCCTGGAATGAGTTGACTATTACTAACCTAATATGTTTTAAAATTGAAACACCATAGCATGTTTGGGAAGGCCAGTCCCAGCAGACCCACCTCATCTGGCTGTGGCACTGGGCACCAGCACGTCTGGGGCCCACCCAGGGACCTCCTCATCCACTGGTCCTGCACCACCTTGGGGTGGAACCACCTCAGGGTGTGGGCGTGGACAGGATACGGTTTCCTGTCATCAGGTCTGGGGTCTGGTGCGTAGTGAGCTCCACATGGAGTTTGGAGATCTGCTATGCCAGCTTGAGGGTCGCGTGGCACATATAGAGGGTCAGCCTGCCCTTCCTACCCAGCCCCAGCACAGCCATCTTTGGGGCCGTGAAGGTGCAGTGGTGACTGCCCATGGGTGGGGACCTCAGTCCCACTGTTTTCATTAGGGGGCACATGGGCTTCCAACTTCCAAACACCCCTCCCCATCCAAGCTGTTTACCCCCCACATGTGTCATATATCACCCCTGTATGCTGTCTTGTCTGTCTTGTCTATTATCCTACCCAACTACCTCCCCAAATATACCTACTATCCCTCACCAACACCCAACTCTCACTTCAAAAAAAAAAGGACAATCTGTTCCCCCCAAAAAATCTCACCTCATACATCGCTGTCCATTTTGCACACATATCTAATCAGCTTCACAGCATATTATTGCTGTCCTCACCCCTCTCTCAGTGGTTTGAGTGTCCAAATCTATGTCCATATTAGTGTATATGCAAAGCTATTAGTGTAGAAGAAATGGGCAGCTAATGACATTCCCCACACCCATCCTGCACATCCCTAGCTATTTCTCTACTGTCTTTCCCTCTTTGTTCCCCTTTTTCACCACTTTCCTATCAATCTTTTTTCTTTTCTTTTAAAGAAATTAGCACGGGGGTAAGTGGGAGTAAGCACCTTAAAGCAGCAGTAAGTGGGTTTATGCCTGTTTGCACTGGGGTAAGCAAAGCCTACACAGGATAAGCAATCTAGAGGCTAACTGACTGTAAATATATTTAACCAGAAGTTAGCATTGTTTACTATCTCGTAAACCCACACAAACCCACTTGCAACTGCTTAAAAGTGCCTTAATCACTCTGTATCCAATGGCCCTTGTTCTGCCCAGCAACAGAATAAACAGCCTTTGCAAGTCTCGAACCCAACATCTTGCACACCATAGCCAAAGTGCTTTACCACTAAGCCATGTCAGATATACAGGTCCCTGATGTTTTCACAAACATATCATCCAGCACAATCAACAGTACAGGAAATGTATTTATACATGTAGATGTGTGTGTGTGTGTGTGTGTGTGTGTGTGTGTGTGTGTGTGTGTGTGTGTGTGTGTATGTGTGTGTGTGTGTGTGTGTGTGTATATGTGTGTGTGTATTTATATATAGACCGACAGCTCACAATACCGACACCCACATTGCTGACACCAAAAGCCCGACACACGAAATACCGACAATGGGGAAACGGTAAGTCTCCATAGTGCAGAATGGAAAGATTTCCATTCCTGCATTGTAGTGCAATCTCGGAGTTGGTATATTAAAGTTACAAGGGGTGCGGGGGGCAGAGCCCCCCATGGGGGGTGCAGGGGGGCATAGCCCCCTCCCAGCAGAAAAAAGGAAATGTTATTTTGCTGTTGTCAAATTTTGTGTGTTGGGTGTTTGGTGTCGGCGATGTGGGTGTCGGTGTTGTGAGCTGTCGGTCTTCTGTAGGTAACCCATACATATATATATATATATATATATATATATATATAGATATATATATATATATATATATATATATATATATATCTATCTATATATATATATATATATATATATATATATATATATATATATATATATATATATATATACAGAGAGAGAGAGACACACACGCGCACACACACACACACACACACACACACACACACACACACACACACACACACACACATATGTATACATCTATAGATATATATGTCTACATATATATATACAGACATATATGTATGTATATATGTATATACAGATATGTACCTATAGATATAAAAGAGAACACAAAAAATACATATATGACGAAAGGCACCATTAATGGGGGTGAGGGGGCCCAAACTAAGTACCTCTTGTAATTACTGATATCACCTCCTCCCCCACAGCCAAACAGATCTGCCTTGCAACACAATACCAATACTTGCAATTCCCATACCCAGGACCCTAAACAACATAGCCACAAGAAGTTAACAGTAATCCATCCCACCTGTATGATGTCAGGATGGTATCAATAACATATCATGCACTACAGTCTGGCTACCATAGGGAATGTACAATGTTGAAGCAATAAACATTCCAAAGATACATACACACACACACACACACACACACATATATATATATATATATATATATATATATATATATATATATATATATATACATATATATATATATATATATATATATATATATATATGTGTGTGTGTGTGTGTGTGTGTGTGTGTGTGTGTGTGTGTGTGTGTATGTACATATATATAGATATATATGTATATACACATACACACACATATATATGCATAGGAAGATACATATTTAGAGGGTACACAGCATATTGAACAGTCAGTATTTCTACAGTTGCCACCTTTTAAAATGGACAGTGTATGATTCACTCATACAAAAGACAATTCTTGCATAAAACATATACCCACAGAGAAGTCAAAGGATATGTCACCGCACACAGGTTTACATACATAAGAAATGTTTATTTGTGTACTATTACAGTTGTATATTCCATGTCATATAGCTGTTAGGTGTTTGAAATATATACTGAGTAATGCAACTCTCAAGCAGATCATTTTATGCAGTAATCCAAAAGCATAACATATGTTGCTGTCCAGGCCAAGGCCTTCAAGTAGTACAGCAGTAAAGAAAGACTGGGCCAAAGTATAACAATCAATCAACAGTAAGTAATGCAGATGTATAGTTCAGCAGCCTCCAGTTACACTTTGTACTCAACCCCTAGGGGGAGAAAGAATTAAGTTGCAACAATGAGGATGTATCTGTTACATAACAATGCTTAACTGAAAACATCACTATCACACTGAAAAACAGAACAGTTTGCATGACAGTAAACACTAGGCCACCAATGTTCCCAAGGTGAAATGTATGAAAATGTACAACATATACCTTAAGGCATCTTACTACTGCTATCCCACACATGTTGTAACAGCCTAGGTTATATATGGTGCATAGCCCTCCCCCATAGACTGACTTACAGGGACATATAACAGTGTTACATACACTGACCTCTGGACTGCAGAAGGGCACACATGTTTTGTCCAGCTGTAGCCCACATACATATGGACCCTACCCCACAATATGTGTGGGACCACAATATCACTGGAATGATGGCAGGAATGGCAGCCCAACATAATCACAGGCCATTATATAACAACCTCTTACTACATGTCATATGGACAAAGCCTGGTATATAGGTGGAGGACAGAGGGTGGAACAGAGAGCCATATTTGAAATAGTGTTGTTATACACTGAGAAAGTTGCTGGTGTTACAGGATAGTTTGCAATATACCCTTAGTCAGGAATATGAAGTCAAAAGCACAGATGGATGTAGCCATGTACTGATAGCACTCAACAGACTCAATGCCAGTGATATATCTGACACAAGACCTGTGTAGTGGATAGACAAAACATAACAGGCAATCCTCTGTCCATCATGTGGATAGGCCCACAGTTGAGAGCTATGCAGACAGACTGCATTCCATGCTAAACTAGTATGCACACACAAACCCTGTAATACTGGTGGTATACAATGCATATAACAAGAATACTCACGCTGTCTGTAAGTCTGGAACCTTATACAAATATGTAGCTGGCCTGTGTCTGCAAGTCCTCTTGTAAGAGGTATTGCTATCTGCTGTCAGTAACACTGCTGCCCACACACAGGAAGGATGTCCTCCATACAGGAAGGGTAAAGGGACCACGCCCACATGATGTTGGAATTTATAGTAGTGGTTTGCATGACAGTGGTAATTGGAAGTACTACACATAAGGCTGCATGCAGGTAGAAAGTGGTGGACACTGATTGGTGCAGAGGCCATCACCTGATCATGTGCATCACCTACAAAATCCATGCAGCAATCTATTCAAAGCAGCTCAATCCATTTAGTGGAGAGAGACCAAGAGAGAGAGAGATAAATGCAACAAACAAACAAACACACATCCATCCAGCCATCCACACAGCAAACTGTATCCAGAAGAGACATCATTCCCACAACCGGTATGTGAAGCATATATGCATGTAATTGAATGTAGCACTTGGTCCATAATAATGGGCTATATGATGTGGAATGATTTATATGTACCATCAGGTGTTGTTGTTGTAATGATGTCCAGCTGAACAACTGCTATGGACAATATAGTCTGTCCCTGTCGGCAGTGGGCCATACTTGTCAACTGTGCAGATTAGCACTGACTGACAAGATGTAAGCCATCATAATGTGTGTTGTGTAATGCAAGACATGTATACTAGTGTGGCCAATAGTGGGTGGTGGAAGTAATACCATTATGGTGGACATGTGGGTTCCAGAGCCCACCACTTGCAGGACAGTCATGTGAATGTGTAATGTAGCATGCACAAATGCCATAGGTGTGTAATAGGCTTATCTGAAATCTGTACCTATATATACCCCCCTAATGTTAGGCTGTGTCCACATGTGGCACCTGTCTGTGTTGTAGCACAGCAGAACAGTGCACCTGTGCAGGAAGGAGAGTTAGAGTGTGTGGACCTGATGTCTGAATGCACCTTATATATATATATATATATATATATATATATATATATATATATATGTGTGTGTGTGTGTGTGTGTGTGTGTTGTATATATATATATATATATATCTCATAATACACACACACACACACACACACACACACACACACACACACACACACACACACACACACACACATATATATGTATATATATATTTGTGTGTGTGTGTGTGTGTGTGTGTGTGTGTGTGTGTGTGTGTGTGTGTGTGTACACCTACATATATACAAACATACTCACAGACACATGTATATAAATACATGTCCCCTACTGTTGAATGATAGTGCTGCATGATATGTGTGAAGGAACATCACACATATTAATACACACACACACACATATATATACAGCAGTAAGTGTGTGTAAAATGGACGGTTATGTCAGGTGTGAACCCCATGTTGGGAACACATTGCCCTTGTTTTTGAAGGTGGAATTGGTAATTTGGGGAAGAATAGCAGGTATATTTCTGGAGGTAGGTTGGATTGGAAGATAGAGAAGACAGCATACAGGGGTGGTATATGACACATGTGGTGAGTAAACACCCTGGATGGGGTGTGTCATCTGCAATGTGGAAGCCCATGAGCCCCCATATGGAAACAATGGGACCAAGGTCCCTACCCATGGGCAGTCATAACATCAGCTTCATGGCCCTGAAGGTGCCTGGGCTGGGGGCTGAGCAGGAGGAGCATGCGGACCCTGTGAGTGTGTGTTGAGGGCATTAAGATGCTGTAGTATATCCCCCAAGTCTCTGTGGAGCTCCCTATGCACCAGACCCTGGACCTGATTTCGGGTGACAGGATCATGTCTGTGTGTACTCCAGGGGGGGTGAACACCATCCCCTGAGGTGGTTCCACCTGAAGGTAGTGCAGGACCAGTAGATGAGGAGGCCCCAGGGTGGGTCCCACATGTGATGTGGCCTGGCAACATGGCCAGATGTGGTGGGAGAGGTAGTTCTGCTGGCAACTGTTTCCCAAACATGCTATTGTGTCACTGTTATAGAACATACGTGGGTAGTAATAGTCCACACATTCCTGGATCATGACCAACAGCATGCATAGATATCCCCATTAATACAAAACAACAGATGTGCAGCAGTCACACAGCAAAAAGAACTCATGCATTATGGAATCATAGTGACCCTTATAATGGCATGCAGGTGACATTGTCCATAACAGGCCACCAATGATAGTGTACCGACAGGGAACATGACTACAAACACAAAGCACAAAGGGTTGTACAATACGATATATGTCCCAACGGTAGATATTCTGTAGACATACCTGTTGAGTTGTGTGATCAGATTGTTGTTGCAGATATGGTGGGGGGAGACAGAGATGTGTATTAACAACTATGATAACCTTGCAGTATGAGGTCCTCAGAGCTGTTTCCATCTTTATGTCTTTCAGGCAATATGTCGACGGAGTGCTTGCCCATTTAAACAGCAGAGGAGAATGATGTCATCATCTCACACCTGGTGCAGCAGTACCATATGTTGTTCGGCCAAACAGCCCATGATCTGCAGGAGTGGACCGCCCTGTGGAACGATCTTGTCCACAGGGTAAACAATGTCAGCCTGCATAACCGCAGTTATGAGCAGGTCCAACATCGATGCACCAATCTACTTCACCATGCCCATCGGCATGCTGCTGCAGTCAGGGGGACCAGCTTGCAACAGGTGGGGGTCATGCCATCCAGCCCCTCTGACACATGTTGAGGAGCTCCTTGCCAGCCTCGCGGCACCTGCCCACCCACACACACGACAGAGAGCATAGTGGAGGTGGGTGCGACCCACACAATAGCAGAGGAGCATGCAGGTAAGCCCAAAGGGCACATCAGTAGACCATTGTTCCATATCCATCCACATCTGTACAGTTAGATCATGTATATTTGAGATGAAATATATAGAGCCTGTTGCTGTGTAGTAGTAATAAACAGATGTGCATAATCTGTAGTATTGTGGGCTTGTACTGTTGATGTACTGTAATGCTGCACCCACCCTGTACCAATGCCACAGCTGTGGCTACTGACATCACATCTCTCACACACTTATGTAGGTCCCTCTGTTATACCTCCAGGGCAGGCTACAGCAGCCTGTAGCTGGTGAGTATGGTGTTTGTTCAGGTTTGCCAATACACCGGTCATGTTATGGCCATGGTATATTCCATGCACACATTTAACACACCTACCCATAATGTGTGCTGTACATGTTCATGTATTGTTGCTGTTAACTGCACTGCATCACAGTGGTCACCATGATGGTGTATCTGAAGGGTATGTCAGACTCCTCCAATATAACTAACATCCTGTCATTGCAAAATGTGTGCACAGAGATGAACATAATGGTGAGACAAATGGCCTACAGTAGGGGCATGTGTGAAACATCACCCTTATACAGTGCTACAACAGTGTATATGCCAGTATTACAATGGCAACTATTACAGATCTACACTATGGCATATCACAATACTGCAGTCCACAACTCTTACAACCTGCAATGTGATCCTAACATGAGCAATGAGTGTGTAATATGGAATCGAATATTAGGACAGCAAATATGGGGAATACATACCTTCACAAACACTGGAAGCATATGTGTGCAGACAGTCCAGATAAAATATAGTGGAAGCAGCTGTTGAGGTACTGACAGCATGCATTCTTCATGAGAATGGACCTTCCAGCAAGTACACATCCCCAACATCACACCAAGAAATGGTCTGCTGTCCAAGACATTTGGCCATTAAATGTGCCCACCTACCTGCAACAGAGGCAACTGTCGTTTGCATACATCTTACTTGCTATGGCGTGGACCCCATACCCAACAGGTAGCACCCAGGTGTTGGACATGTAGCCATACCTCACCACTGCATATACCATGGCAAACAGTGCAGACAGTCATGTATGTGGCGAGAATGTATGGGACAGGATTAATGTAGAAAATAAACAGATGGCCATCCAAGACAGATGATGTCACATGTAGCAGACCAGTCATGCAGGCTGCCTAGTAACATGCCACAACACTGAGGGAGTTGCAGGAATGTCTAACAAGTACTAGCTGTGCAGCACCCACGTCAGCAATTGCCTGGACTCTGCATACGTGTGGCCCATGGGTTAGGGTAATCAGATGGGACAGTTGTACCATAGGGAAACATCAGCCAGGCCTCTCTATAGGTAGCGTATGTATAACAGAAAAGGTCCCCAAAAGGCATGTGTTGCAATGTTTACTGGTGTACCAAGACCACAATGGAAACCTACAGACAGTATCAATTAAGATACATGTGCTACTCAACCAACACCTCACCCCACCTCAGGCCCACCATCCCCATCTGTACCTTCCCAGTGCCAGTGTACACCTGTATGTTTGCCATTCATTAGCTGGGACTAGGCTGGTACACATAGTGTTCAGTGTTTGTGACACTGCAAAATGACACACATGTGCAGGCCATAGTTGTCAAGCATCTGCAAAAAGGCTGAGGGTGGGGAGGGGGGTGTCATCATGACACACAATGCACTGCAGCAGGGATCCAAATGATGCTATGAATGGCTGTATCTGCACGCAGTCAGGGTCAGGAACTGTGGCAGACATAACCCTGACTCCACAGCAATAGTGACGACAGTGTGTGAACTCCAAGGGGTGTGCACATGAGTTGACCTTGCAATCATGCAGAGTTGGGGGACATGTGTAGGGCAGACTGACCAAATACTGGCAAATGCAGATGGTCCATGCTAGTAGACCCCTGCCAGGAATAGTGACTGCTGTAGTACACATAACAGTAGGTGCAACAAACCATCATGATAAGGGCATACACACATATGCACTTACAAAGTGTATGCATCTCAATCAGCATCTGCACAACTAACACATTTGTTTGACACTGCATTTGACTGCACAGATGATATGTCACATATCAGGTTCATGTAATGTTAACATATGCAGTAATGTTGTCCCATGACATATCAAGGAAGAGGGTGTCATATCAATAAGGGTGTGTACACTCCCCATAGCCACGGTAAGGTTTGAACATTGTCAGTGTAATTGTATCATATTGGCAATACATGCACCTCTGATGATGAGATCTGTAAATCAGACATTAGGCATACACAAATGACATCTGCCCACATATCATCCCAGGTATGTGTAGGACAAATGTATAGGGGCTGTGAGCAGCAGAGCAGACATAACTGACACAGTAATACACATTCAGCAATGGTGTGTACACCTGTGAGGTATGGTGTACAGTACATGCCAGGGTTCCGAACAGGTACACAGCAATACTGTGTACATGGGTGCAGTGTGTTCCAGGGGAAGGGGCATCACCTACTAACACAACCCGTGCATCACACACATGTATAATGTTGCTAGCATGGATTGACTATAGTTGCACTGCATGCTGTTGACAGATGGATAATGGGAGGTCTGTGTGTAATATCTTCGTGCAACCTCACCTGTAAGTGTGCATGTGGGGTAATGGTGGGGATTATTTTGTCTGTAAGTGCAATCTGGTGGAGTGGTGGGGGGGGGGTTGATGTATGTAGGATGTGTGTGTATGTGTGTGTGTGTTTGTGTGTGTGTCCATGTATGCACATGTGTGATTGTGGGGTTATTCATACTTCTCAAATTCCCTTTGAAATTGTGCAGTACATGGACATGGACAGATACATGAGACACCAGGAATACTTGTCCGACATGTAATCTCAGGGCAGCTGATAGTATAATATGGTCTGTAGCATGAAACATGCATTGGGAGGGAAACTAGACACCAGGGATACTGTTATAATTGCAAACGGCAGAAAGGTGAAAGAATACTCACATATGCAGCACTACAGATGCATTTGGAGAATTACTAGACAACAGCAGAGAGTATTTTCAAATATTACTGTAGTCCACATAACGAGCTAATAGAGCAACAGATCTTGCATCTACTGAACAATAGTTACATATGACACTCTAGTGCATGACATTATTCAGTGACTGTAGTAGCCCCTAACATATGGGGGCCATGCTCAAGATGTCTGGACATACCCAGGGTGAACACTGGATGACAGCAGTGAATCTGAAAAACCAACTCCAATCAAGTCAAAGAGGTAATGGAGTAACAGGTCATGTTTTGTGTTTACTTGTCTAGGGAAATTAGAAGAATGATGCATTAATGATTGATATTAATGACTGTAAGTTTCCAAGTTTGATGCAGGATGGGGAACTTAAGAGAATAAACTAGAGACAGTCTGCAAACTCAGGGACAGGTAAGTATTATAGTGGAATGTCAGTGTGTGTGTGTGTGTGTGTGTGTGTGTGTGTGTGTGTGTGTGTGTGTGTGTGTATGTGTATATACTGTTAAGCAATGACATACAGGTCTTAAAGTGCATTTCTTGTTTTCCCCTCACAGGTGGCAAGGTGGGTCAGGGTCTCTCCTGCAGGCAATTTGATGATGGTGTCCATACAGACACTGAAAATGATGATAGGTGTGTTGAGGCACAGGCGGGGTTGTCAGTGGCTGGAACTGCGCCATCGTTTGACATCTTGCTGTTATCCACCTCATCCCCACACACAGTCACAGTGCCTATAGATACCTCATTACCGGTGGCCATAGCAGAGGGACAGTTGGCAGTTGGTGGCAGTGCCCAGGACAGTGTGGTATCTACTGCACATGTGTCTGGACACAGCAGCCATAGCCGGATGTCCGGCAGGGTACCACATAGGCAGATGTACAAGGGTGCTCGTTGGAGGGCTGCTGGTCATTGTGCCCCTATCAGAAGTGCCACATCTGGTACCACCAGAAGCATGTTTCAGGCTGTCATGGAGGTGCAGGGATGTATGGAATGGTACACCAGACAGGGTCTGGGCTGCAGAGGGCTACTTTTTCAGCTGTTACTGACAACATCTGTGATCTTGCAGGTGCCCTCTGTTATTATACAGAGGTCATGGATAGATGGTGGGGTGAGATGGTGGGACTCATCGACTGTGGATTGCCCATGCTCAAGCATGTGGTGTGAGTGGTGCGATGGCCACGTGGACGTAAGCCAGCAACACCAACAACTGGAGGTCAATGTGGACATGCAAGGACACCAAGCTGCTCCCATAGTGGCAGTATCAGCCCTAGCACTGCAGGGGGGGGTGCTGTCCATACCACACCACAGCAGGCCATGTGCACATGGCCCTGGCCAGTCCCAGGAGGGACCTGGTTCCAGCAGACATATGTCATCATCAGGAGTTAATACCATATTGTGGCTTGTACCTGGATGTGCCCGTGGAACTCCTGGCAGGCACAGTTCTCGTGTCCATGGCTGGAGGCGGTGAACTGCACACCCTGCCAGGTATGGTCTGCAGCTGTCCAACAAACACCTGTATAGGGCAGCCATATAGCAGAACTGTGTGCATGCATACTCACACACAATACAAATACAGCTAGGGCAACCCCATACCTACACACACCACATCACCACAGCCATATCAATAATTAAAACCCCCTCACTCACACACATGCTGTCAAACATATGGCTCAAGCTAGGTAAACCAACAACACACCCTGTGCATATAATGATACATGTGCCACATCCCTGTCATCCATAAGATTGATGCAGGGACAGGCTAATATGGTTCTGATGCACACGGTGACTGTACTACAGTGTACCAATGTACTGCTGTGTAACATGTTGTCAGCAGTAATGTTTAATGCTTACATGTCAGGAAGTGTAGCTGTTCAGCCATGATGCATTATAGCTGTTATTAACACTGAGTGATTGTGGTCACCATAATGTTATCCGTTTGTGTTGTAGGTGTCCATGTGTCAGCAGGAGGATGGTCTGCTGTTATATCTCACAAGGGGTATGGCACTGTGGTGACACCTTGGCTGTGCCATATCCTGGGTACAGGTGAACACATGTCACAGGTCTGTATAACAGTTACTGCCTGTGCCACATGGCTAATAGGTTTGGGGTGGTGTATACAGGTGAATGCATGGTGGCTACTGTTAGCAGCCCTTCTACAGTGGACGATGGTAGTTGTACTTGGTGGTACACACCACATGTTTGTGTATAACACACACAGGCTTTGGTGTTGATGCACTCCACAGAGAATACTGTACACATGGATGTATGTACCTGTGCAAGGAACCCATTGTAGCCTATGTAATTCCATCAAGCCAGACTAGGCACAACACATTGGGGAATAAGCAGCCCACTTGTTTAATGTCATTGACAATGATACTGGCAGGGTATATGTCCCCTTCCCCAATGTAGTGCAATCCTCAACTCAGTAAACATATGTGTGCTGATGTAGGTGGTACACCCCTACCCATTGGAGGGTGAGAGGTACTGTAGGACCACAGATAATTGCTGGTGTAGGTGGCACACCCCTACCCATTGGAGGGTGAGAGGTGCTGTAGAACCACAGATAATGTGATAGACAACTACCTAACCTGCCAACATAAACTGTATACTATTACGGCCAGCTAAGCGGGGGATACACTCAACAGTAACTGAAATTATGTTGGCTGTGTCCACAACAGCCGCATCTAGCTATATATACCAACCCCAGTATCGCTGCACACCTATACAGTGGGGAAGAGGCCATTTACACATCAAACACTAGTTGTGCTGGAATCTATGTCCACAGGATGATACCTGTGAAATGTTAGCATATGCCAGGCAGTTCTTGGACAGATGACCTCCTGGGACATGTATATTCTGCAAACTGAAGCAGATTCCTCCACATACACACACAGTCTTACTTGGAAACATTGGGACTAGACCCCTACCTAGGTATGTAGTGCTACTGATATGTGTGGTTTTAATTGCACACACCACACGGCTTTTAGGATGAGGTGTGTTCCAGGTTACATGTTACATGCAGAACATCCCCAGGCATGTACAGTATGGTAATGGGGGATGTAATGGTTGTTTATGGACAATACATAGTGTGACATACCATCATATACACATTGGCAAATACATAACAGTCAGACACACATCTGAGAGACCTGGGCTTATCAGTGCTAACTACCTTGTCAGTGTGTCCATTGTGTTACAGGTAGGTTGCACACAGCACATGCATAACTGGGCTGGATAGTGTTATCAGTTACCTGTATGGTTGATGGTGACAGTGGTCCCCATACAGTGGTACATGCGACATGTATAGGGGTACCATGGTGTAATGACAGTATACCCAGCACCCACACCAGACTATGGATATTGTATGCACTGAAATCCATGATAACACTCTGACATACCCACCATCACACATTGACCAGGACTGCAACACAACCCCCTGTCCATCCCAAGAGTGCTACTACAGGGGTATGCATCTAATGTACATGCCATAGGCATAGTAGGGTGATGCATTGCCATGCCTCTCTTATGGTCAGCAACATCACTATCCCTAATACTGTGTGGCAATGCATATTATAATAGGAGAATGTGGCCTCACAATGTTGTACCATGCATATATACACACATGCATACATACACACACTTGCCAGAACTCAGTGGGTATCCCCCATGCCTATCAACCCATTTGTACAACAGTGTTGTGCTGGTACTGCAAGGCCCAGGTAGCCTTTATGGAGAAAAGCATAAAAAGGTACATGCAATGTCTGGTACAGCAGCAGCCACATCTAACTATGGCAATGGGGGGGTGTAAAGGGCCTCAGGATATTCCCAACTACAGGTCTACAAACACATAGACACTGAAATTCTCAGTAATGCACATGTACACATTTGTCAATACTGGGGTGCATCGGTGCAGGTGTTCATAGGTGTGTACCAGACTATTGTCCATGGAGAGATGAAAAGTGTGAACAGATACCACTAGGGTGATCCTCAGGGTGAGAGTGACATGCATCAGCCAATCATCTGGGTGCCTCTTGCAGAGGGCCAGTGAGGTGCTCCAGTTGACATGTATGCAACATGTATTACATAACATGGTCAGTGTCGATCTTGGAGACCTGTACCCAAGCATGTTCTTTTGACTGTGGTAGTGTAGTTGAGGTATCCATGGCATGTGGTGCGTACAGGGTGTGGAGTCCTATCTGTGGAATTTATAATGCAGCTGGGCAGATATGCCAGTGTCAGTCAAGCATAGATTGCCTGTAAGTATCCAAGATGGATACCTGACATCTGCACATCTGTACAGAGGGCTGACAGACATCAGCTAGGCAACTAGCTATGCATTTGGATGAATGTGTTGACAGACATCTGACACCGAAAGAAATGTCATTACTACATGACGGCAGCTCTCACTGACATGTGCTATACACACAGTAGTCTACAGTTACTTTCCACTTCAGATCATTATCCAGTAGGAAATATTTAATGAGACACAGCTCACACACCAGGAACATGACAGTGAGGACTCAGAGTCCATCTTTGTATGCAGGGGTGCTTTTTCCAGTACTACAGTTAGCAATCTACTTTTACTTAGGAAAGCACTGTCAACAGTAGTAATGTAATCATACACTACATGCCAGTGTCACTGCATATAACCTGGGATACTACCCATGTATGCAACACATTTACATGGATAAGAGTGTTGTAGAAGCCATATATACTCAAGTGTCCCAGACAGTAGACTCACACCCCTTGCTAGTGCAATGACAGCACATAGACACATGTTATTTACGTGGTTTTACATACACTTATTACAGATGTCATTACCCTGCTATGTTATCAGTCTGGAATGTGAGCACTGGTTACCAGGGCTGATCCATGTTTAGCAGGTGTCAGTATTGCTGCAATATTATAGCAAAGCACATTTGCGCACTGGTAAGCGAAGCCTATACGGTGTAAGCGCATCTATGTTTAACCACACGTTAGCATCACTTAGCTTCACTCAAACCTGTGCAAACATGCTTAAAGCTGCTCAAAACTGCCTTAACTACTCTGTATCCAACAGCCCTTGTTCTGTCCAGCAACAAAATAGCCCTCGCAAGTCTTGAACCCAGGACCCTGTATACTATAGTCACAGCAGTTAACCACTGCACTGTAACAGCTGTGAAGACAGTGGTTGTTTTTCCAACATATCTATCAGTACACATATTGAATAGTATTGAACAACTGTTGTGACTTCTACAATTGTGTAATACTTGTTAGTGATATTACTGTTGCATCATGTATGTTGTTATATCTAGATATACACATAGAAGATAAATAAGGTGTGATACATCTGGTAAGGTATACACAACAGTAATGTTTACACATAACAAGGATATGGATATATATATATATATATATATATATATATATATATATATATATATATGTAGATATATGTGTACATGTGCATACACATATATTCATATATATATGTATTTATATTTATATACATCTGTATATTCCATCATATATATGGCCATATATAGATCTCTCATATATATATATATATATATATATATATATATATGTGTGTGTGTGTGTGTGTGTGTGTGTGTGTGTGTGTGTGTGTGTGTGTGTGTGTGTGCACATCATATATGCATATATATATCTATGTCTATATATATGTAGATAGCTATAACTATATGTGTGTGTGTGTGTGTGTGTGTGTGTGTGTATATATATATATATATATATATATATATATATATATATGTGTAGACATATATAGATGTGTATATGTATATATGTGTGTGTATGTACATATATATATATATATATATATATATATATATATATATATATATATATATATATATGTATATATATATGTTTAAAATATGTACAGAAAATGGAGTGGAGTCATACCTCAGCAGCAATAGTCTCAACCTCTTAGTGCAAGGGGATGTCATGTTCATATTGCAGGTATAAATGTAGACTTTTGCTACTGTAACAGGGGTTGTCTTAACAGAAATGTTGTGTGTGGGAGGTCATATCTGCTATTGACATGTATGCCATCAGTTACTGACAGACATCCTAAGGTCATCATAGTACAGTACCACAGATATCACAATAATGGTCCTGTGGAATACAACAGAGATATGACTAATAAATGTGGACAGTCTGACACACTCTGGTCAGTCCAGAGGTATACACAGAACCCCTTAGTGCAAGACATGTGGACCAAGCCTGACAATGTGGATGTTAACAGCCATGTAAATGTATATATCATGTAAATACTGGAATACATATGCCCACACTGTTTATGCATTCACAGACTCCTGTCTGTCCTGATACATAATAACCAGTGGTGCAGAGGTCACATGGCCACATACTACCCACTAGTTAGTAATTAACATGTTTACAGCATCCCACTGCTTTGTCAGAAATACGTGACAGTTATGGTGGCCTGGCAGCAGTACATCTGACAAATATCTGGACATAACATCACACTGGCTATGTACACTAAGCTGCTAGGCATGTCACAAAGCACTGTGCAAACTACAGGCAGACTGCCACAACACTGGCCTACATTTCTTATGGGGGGATACACATGTACCTGCAAATATAGCAGGCTCAACATATATATATATATATATATATATATATATATATATATATATATATATATATATATATATATATATATATACACACACACACACACACACACACACACATGGGTTTTCTGCTGCATTTTAAGTTAAAATTGTTTTACTGTGTGTGCACTTGTTTTTTCTTAAGTTATAAAATTTAAACTGCATTTGATTCTGTAGGCATCCCATTCAAGTGTGACTGCCTTTTCTGTGCATTGCTACTGTTTGAACTGCTTTTTACTGCCTAATTTTAAAAAAGTACTTTCTGTACTGCTGTTTTCCTGCCCTTTCCTATACTAGAATCGTCTGGATCCCAGATCTGCTGGTTTCAGGACTTTTGTCTATTTTCTGAGTGGACCAGACTTTGTTGTGCCAGTGAGAGGTCTTTCTGCTTATCAGTGAGAGGTGTAAACACTAGTGCAGCCTATCTGCCACAATAGGAGTATCTCTAGCTCTGAAAAGTTACCTTATTGGCCCTTTCAAGTTTCTGAGTTAAAAACCCATGTTTGCACGGGTTTGCACATCGTGCACTGCCTCAGGGCTACAGTTAAACTATTCCAGGCACCAGGCAGTCTGCTCTTCAAATTTTCCCTTAAAACTAGCTGATTTCTCAGTAGCAGCACTAAATCTGAAATCCCTGTGACTAGCACTTGCCCGGAACCAGCTGGAAAGCACTAGGAATCCTTAACTGATAAAAGCACTCAACACTCCTTGTTAATAAGGAGAAAATTGATCATAAGCACTAAATAGTCTATAATTACAAAGTATCCTGCCAAGGAAAAGGGAAAAACAGCCCTTGTACTTCATAAAACAGGCATGTACAAGTGTCAGCGTCCAGTGATTTCTCTTGTCCACCTGGTGAATCTGGGCATGCTGGGGCAATGTAGCAATTGCCTCATGTACATAGACAACCATCTCCTCCTACCACCCAACACTACAACATGCGAGATATGCACTTATATAGCCAAACTGGAAGCAAAGTTCTCTCCAGCCAAGATTGTGCTAGACAGTCAGGAGGAGAAGGTAAACACCTGCACTACACTGCAAGCAACACATAGCCCCTCAAAACACACACCATCAACATCCACACATAGCAACAACAAACCCACATATGCGGAGGCCCTCAACATTAACCTGCCCAAGAAATGAGGACCGCCAAAGCTGAAATGCAATCAAACACCAATCACAGCCAAAGAGACACATTGCTCACAGCACCAGTGTGCCAACCAACAACAGCCCCTAAGGCAAGACAACGTACCCAACACTTTAGTCTTAGGTGACTCCATAGTCAGGCACACTGATGTCACACTAACCAGGCTGAACAAGGAGAAAGTTACAGTCAGCTGTCTGTCGGACACCAGGATCCACCACATAATGCATGCACTCAAGTCACTCCACAGCAAGTACAAATATGACTCAGTCATTGTCCATGTTGGAGTGAATGACTTGAGATGCACCTCCCTGGATTACATGAAAAGAGACATTCTCAGATCATGTGGCCCAGGCAGGTATGACCCTAGCCCTGAGTAGCATCCTGCCTTCTCCCAGAATGATACGCAGTATAAGGACACAATGATTGACTTCAACAATTGGCTAAGTTTCTGGTGTCATTCAAAGGGGATTCAGCATTTGTCTGCCTGGGACGACATGATCGACAAATCATGATGCTTTGCCGGAGTTGGTCTGCACCTGTCACCCCTAGGATTTAGGTTACTGGCTAAGGCTCTTGCCACCCCTATAGTGCCTTTTTTAGGCAAGGCTCAAAGGACAAAACTACCAATGTAATAGACACAAGCATGCAAAATCTGATGGTAATGCTATTCAATGCTAGAAGTCTAAACCTCAAAATGCACTCTCTCGACGCACTCCTAAAAATGAAGAACATCAATATTTGTGCAGTAACTGATACCTGGTTCAAGGCTCCAGAGAACAGCCCAGCAATACCAGGCTACAATTCTTACCACACCTTCCGGCCATCAAACCAGGACCGAAACACTAACGGTGGAGAAGTGTCCATATTCATCAAGGATACTTACACCTCAAGGTTAGTTGCCCAACCTGATGCATCTGAAATTCTCCAGCTGCAACTAACACTAGGTAAGATGGCAATCCAAGTTGTAGCTTGATACAGATCCCCCATCATGCCCCAAGATTCTCACCACACCTTTCTAAACACACTGGAAAATATTAAGCTACAACCAAATACCCTAATACTGGGAAACTTCAACTACCTTGCCATTAATTGGGAAAACTACTCGGGTACCAACACCTTTGTCCAACAGCTAATCCATAGTCCCACCAGGGGCTCCAATATCCTAGACTTGGTCATTACCAACATGGAAAATTGATGCTCCACATCAGTGGTCTCCCCCTCATTGGTCAGGTTGGATCATAAGCAAATCACCCTTGACAGCCACATGCCACATGCCACCCCCCAGTAAGGAATCCACTGTAAAAACATCTCAAAAGCCAACTTCATGCTACTCAAGTCAGAAGTGACTAACTTCATGACACCCATGAAGTTGGGAAGCATATGTTCGACTGCTGAATCCTGCACTAAGGCACTGTATGAGCACATCCACTTGTGCATGAATCATTCCATCCCAAACAGAACCAAGACGCTCCCCTGAAAAAAAAAAGGAAGCCGATCTAGTGGTCCCCAACCATAAACAAGCTATATAACAGAAGGAAGAAACTGATGCAGAAAAGAGGAAAATCTGAAGGTGCAAAAAACTCCCTTATCAGCCTCAGCAAGAAGCTGAGATCCCTCATAAAATCTTCCAGAGCCAGTTATGAAAATAAAATTGCCAAAGATTCCAAAGACAACCATAGGGCATTCTATAGCTATGTAAAGAATCTAAATGGCAATACTCAGATCTGCTCTGAGCTAGAACAAAACTGCATTAAATATACTGATCCCAAGGATATTGCGAATATCCTGACAGATCGATTCAGTGCCAACTTCACCCCCCTTTCACCCCCAAAAGGGTCCATCACAATACTGGAAGATTGCCAAACCCCAGTGATCATGGCCTCACAAGTAAAAACCACGTTATCCAAAGCCAAAAATACAGCACCCATGGGACCAGACATCCCAGGCTGCATACTACATGAACTGCAAAATGAACTGGCACCTCACCTAAGTGTCATGTTTAATCATAGCCTCACCTCAGGGTTCATTCCCACTGAGTGGCACATAGCTACAGTCATCCCAATCCACAAGTGGGATCCACCCTGGTTCCCAGGAACTACCATCCCATCATTCTGATGAGCCTGATCTGCAAGGCCATGAAATGCATTATCATGGATCTTATAAACAAAGATATTGGTAACTTTCAAACACTGGATCCCACCCAGTTTGGGTTCATGAAGGTCTGGTCTTGTCTCCTGAACATGATTCATGTCTTTTAATCAGTCTCCAGAGCCATGGATGAGGGCAAGGTGGTCCACACAGCCTATCTGGACCTTGCCAAGGCCTTCAACACCATCCCCCACTCTGGAATCATAGATAAACTAACCAATCTGGGCATAAATCCCTACGTCACTCAATGGGTTGCCAACTGGCTCACTGACAAAACCCACGCTGTTAAAGTAGCTGATTCCAACTCCAGCTCTAGACAAGTGACAAGTGGAGTACCTCAGGGGTCAGTACTGGGACCGCTCTTGTTTGGCATCTACTTCTCTGAAGTACAAGCCTACACTAAGGGACTCTGGCTAACAAAGTTCACAGATGACTGCAAACTGGGAGCCATCACTGAATCCCCTAAAGATGTGGCTATCCCACAAAAGGGCCTTACAGACACAGATGCTTGGTGCCAGAGCCATGGACTCGGCTTATTACAAAGAAGTGTATAGTAATCCCCTTTGGGAAAAAACAAGTACCCATGAATTACCACATAGGTGGCAATATACTTAACACTGAAAGTGTGATAAGACACCTATGAACACAGGTGGACAGCGGTCTCACCTTTGACAACAACATCACCACAACAGTCAGGAAATCCTTCTATGTGGCACACCTCGTCACAAAGGGCTTTTCATCCAGAAAGAGGGAGGTAATTTTCCCACTGTACTCATCCCTCATCAGACCCATTATAGAATGCAACACCCCATTCAGCATGTACCTCACAAGACATCTGCAACAGCTAGAAAGGCCGCAGAAATACCTCACCAAAAGAATCACAGGCTTAAAGCAGATGCCCTATGCTGATCACCTAAAAAAACTCCAGATATACTCTGTCACATGTCATCTACTCAGAAGCAATCTCTGCTTGACATCCAAGTACATGGTCAAACCCTGAGCTGTTGAACATGCTCCACCTAAAGAAATCCCAGTCCCTCAGAGCCACATGCTCCAGGAATTTAAACCTTGTCACCACAATGAATAGAACATGCTGGAGGGATAGGTTCCTGACCCAGAGACTCCCCATACTCAGGAATAGACTGCCCATACATGTCAAGCAGAGGGCCAAAGAGGCCCTCTTCAAGAAAAACCTTGATAATTGGATGGGTGATAGAAAATTCACCCCAGGGATCACCTCAGTCGCCCTGCTAGAAAGGGGCCCAGGGAAGTAAATGCTATGGACAGAAATATCCAGGGAACTGCTATGACTAGGCTTGTATAGGCCCTAGGGCCAATAACCTAGTAATGACCTATGAACCTATGTCACAGCACAGAGTAACAGACACCTGTGCATACCCACAACCAATGTGAACACAGCCACAGCAACATTTAGTAAGTGAGCTTAATATTACAGTATATGGAGTGTCTGATCAACACCATCCTTATATGTGCCACTCACACACTAACCCTACATATACTGGGCCACTACACAGTGTATTCCAATGCCTGACTGTGGTATGGGACATGTGTGTGTTTGGCCCTACAAACATGTAAGCCGATAGGGTACCATATGCAGGAGCAGCATGTAACATCAGATAAAACAGGACCAAGAACAATGACATCTACCACAGTCTGTACACAGGCCAAGGTACATATTCACAATACACACACTGTTGACAACCACCATAAATGCACAGACCTCACTACTGTACACACTACCACAGAATGTCCAGGTTATGGCCTCAAATATAACCCCTACTATACATAACATGTCTAGCAGTCTGATATCTCACTGGCTTGTTATCAGGTATGATGTCAATAAATAATGGCGTACTGAACATATGCACGTCTTACTGCATGACATATGTACAAAGGTTGACAGAGTTGTGACTGGAGGCACCAACACAGGGCCAATATTGACATGTTGCTGTGATAACCTCATACATTTACTGTTGTAACAGGGTTTGTTGTGACATATGTCCTATGAGGGATATGAAGTCAGTAACTCTCTTGGCTGTCACCATGTACTGACTGCAATCCTCAGACTATGCTTCTGCAATTCTAAGATAGGTAATCTGTGAGTAACACAAGACACATAAGACTCCAAACACTGGCCAGTCTGCAGATAACCCTATAGGTGGGAGTTTCCTCAACCACATAACACAGTCATGACAGGTATTAAATCATGTAGACCAGCCATATCCACACAAACCCTGTTAAACCAACCTTACTTCAAATACAGGAGAGCACAACTTACATTCTGTAGTCATGTCTGGAACATCCCCCTCCTGTTTGTTGGCCTGTCTCCACAGTGTATGTTGTTAGAGGTATATCCCACTACCATCTGTGATGCTGTTTGCCAAACACTTAAATGAAGTCTTGCTCACAGTGAATGAAAAGGGCCAACACCCACATGATGCTCCTAGTTATAGGAGTGTGTTTCCATGCAATTGGCTATGGGAATGTTACCACAGCTGTTCCGCATGCAATCAGCTAGTGGGGGACTGCAATTCGTGCACAGGCCATCAGCTGATCATCAGCATCACTTACAAAACACAAGCTGCTGCCTAAGCAAAGCAGGTGTAGTCTCCACATCCAACAGAAAGGGAGTGAGAGAGACAGACAGTGACAAAGTAAGACAGGGAGGGGGTAGGAGAGTAAAAGCTAAGCATGTTTGTGTCACAAACTTACCAGTACAGGGTTTCAAACCCCTGCCTATGTATTGCTATCACATGTCTATGCAGTTATTGCATGAGCCACAGAGCTTACATATTGGGGAGCTGTCCAAAGGTATATTTGACAGTGATTGACATCAGCAACAGTGATAAAGGAGGGATAAGTTAGCTGTAGTACATGTGCCTGTCCACAAGAACAGGTGTCAAGGACGACACAGCCACACTCTCTCAGGGACTCACACACATTATCACAGTTGGCAGGGTCAGGATTAGACTTCTTAACTAACTAGTTTGCCACACTACAGTAATACGCAGGTATCACATGCACCCAGAGGCTATCAGGCTGATATATGGGCAAAGGGTATGTCGAGGTGTCTGACATCAGAAGGCATGCTTCAGTAGGCCATTGGGAGGTGTAGTGAGTGTGAATGGTGTCCAAATCATTATACCACACACACACACACACACACACACACACACACACACACACACACACACACACACACACACACACACACACACACACACACACTCACATACACAGGTTTGCCAGTACTGACATGCATGGGTGCATTGTTTCACAGGTGTGTAGTGGTTGACTGTGCCAGAAGGCTGCACAAGGCTAGGTAAAGGGTATACCTTGGCATCAGGCCACATGACAATGGTCTGCAGTGTAGCTCAGGGGTGTAGTGTCTGGCTTGGCCCACACAGGTGGCCATTGCATTCACCATCCACTCATCTGGGTTACTACTGTGGGTGGCCAGTGCTGTGCAATGCTTGCCATCTATGTGTTCTATATTCCATAACATGGACGGTGTCTGGGATGTGCACACATCCCACATGCATGTTCTGTGACATGTGGAAGTGTACCTGGGTGTCTGGGGCATGTTGCATAGACAGATTATCATCAGATGTGCCATTCCCGACCTCATGTGGTGTGAACTGGCAATGGAAACCAGGTTGACCCTGCACCTACATTGACAGCATGATACAGGCATTCACTGGTGTCAGTGGCATCTGTCCATTCAGGGCATGTATATAAGGCATGATATTTCCTTTGTGGGTTACATTTGCTGACTCTACAGTTGTTGCAGGTGTCCAGTGGGAGTTGTAAAGGACCACTGTATGCAATGATTTGCCAATTGTAGGGATGGGACAGGGTGCTATGTCCTCTGTAGTCCACTGCAATCACACCATGGTTACTATCTGTGGGCAATATGCAGGGAACTACAAACATAGTGGTTGTTGCCTAGCCAACTGTGTTTGTGTATGAAACATGGGTGGAGAGTGTTCTCTGGGTAATACAAGGGTTGCCTATATTGTTACCCAATCCATTATGTCACATGTAGGGGTATGGATTTCTATCCAGCCTCTCTGCTGTTTGACATCTGGTATCCTTGTAAGGTGGACATTGTGACATATAATAGGCCCACCATATAAGAAATTTGCAAAGCCCACTCCACAATGAATCCTGTTATACACTCACAGCTACCTCCACACAGGATACTAATGGCAAACGCACACACACACACACACACACACACACACACACACACACACACACACACACACACACACACACACACACACACAGAGTCTCACAGTTGCCATGTCTGGCATTAAAATTCCTACTTATTAGTACATCACACTACAGCATTACACAGTTATAGCACATGCCACAGAACTTATTGGGCTACTCCTTCCCCAAAGGTGTATTTCAAAGTGAATGACATCAGCAGGCTTGCCAAAGATGGGCAATGGAAGTTGTAGTGACTGTGAATGGCCTCAAAAGCACTGATCCCTACACAGACAAACATGCAAAGTTTTGCAGTTGCTATGTCTGGGATTAGTACTCCTGCCTAATTAGTACATCACACTACAGCCTTATGCAGTTATATCATGCGCCACAGAGCTTATTGGGCTATGCCTTCCCCAAATGTGTATCTCAAAGTGAATGACATCAGCAGGCTTGCCAAAGTAAGGCAATGGAAGTTGTAGTGACTGTGAATGGCCTCAAAAGCATTGATCCCTACACAGACAAACAAACACACACACAAAGTTTTATAGTTGCCATGTCTGGGATTAGAACTCCTACTTATTAGTACATCACACTACAGCATTACGCAGTTATAGCACAGGCCATGGAGCCTACTGGGCTACTCCTTCCCCAAAGGTGTATTTCAAAGTGAATGACATCAGCAGGCTTGCCAAAGTAAGGCAATGGAAGTTGTAGTGACTGTGAATGGCCTCAAAAACATTGATTACTACACAGACAAACACACACAAAGTTTTACAATTGCCACGTCTGGGATTAGAACTACTACCTAACTAGTACATCACACTACAGCATTACGCAGTTATAGCATGCGCCATGGAGTTTAGTTGGTTATTTCTTCCCCAAAGGTGTATTTCAAAGTGAACGACATCAGCAGGCTTGCCAAAGTAGGGCAATGAAAATTGTAGTGACTGTGAATGGCCTCAAAATTATTGATCCCTACACAGACAAACACGCAAGGTTTTGCAGTTGTTATATCTGGGATTAGTACTCCTGCCTAACTAGTACATCACACTATAGCATTATGCACTTAGAGCATGTGCCACAGAGCTTACCAGGCTGTGCTTTCACCAAAGGTGTATTTCAAAGTGACTGTGAATGGCCTCAAAAGCATCGATCCCTACACAGACAAACAAACACACACACAAAGTTTTACAGTTGCCATGTCTGGGATTAGAAATCCTACTTATTAGTACATCACACTACAGCATTATGCAGTTATAGCACATGCCACAAAGCTTATTGGGCTACTCCTTCCCCAAAGGTGTATTTCAAAGTGAATGATATCAGCAGGCTTGCTAAAGTAAGGCAGTGGAAGTTGAAGTGACTGTGAATGGCCGCAAAAGCATTGATCCCTACACAGACAAACAAACACACACACACACACACAAAGTTTTACAGTTGCCATGTCTGGGATTAGAACTCCTACCTAAATAGTACATCACACTAAAGCATTACACAGTTATAGCACATGCCACAGAGCTTAACGGGCTGCTCTTTTCCCAAAGGTGTATTTCAAAGTGAATGACACCAGCAGGCTTGCCAAAGTAGGGCAATGGACGTTGTAGTGACTGTGAATGGCCTGAACAGCATTGATTCTTACACAGACAAGCACACACAAAGTTTTACAGTTGCCATGTCTGGGATTAGAACTTCTACCTAACTAGTACTTCCCACTCTAGCATTATGCACTTAGAGCATGTGCCACAGAGCTTACCAGGCTGTGCTTTCACCAAAGGTGTATTTCAAAGTGAATGACATCAGCAGGCTTGCCAAGGTAGGGCAATGGAAAGTGTAGGTCATAGGTTCATAGGTTGGTACTAGGCTATCGGCCCTAGGGCCTATACATGCCTAGATATGACAATTCCATGGCTATGTCTTCCCACAATATTTACTTCTCTGGACCCCTGTCTAGCATAGTGACTAACATGATCCCCGGGGACAATTTCCTAACTCCCATCCAATCATCAAGGTTCCTTTTGAAGAGGGCCAAAGAGGCACTCTACTTGCATGTATGGGCAGTCTATTCCAGGGTCTGGGGAGTCTCTGGGTCAGAAACACATCCTTACAGCATATTTTGTTCATTGTGATGACTAGGTGTGGATCCCTGGAGTGTTTGGCTTTGAGGGATTTGGATTTCATTAATTGTAGCATATCCAATAGCTCTGGGTTTGACATGGCATTGCATGTTAAGCAGAGATCACCTCTGAGTACACAATATGTGACAGAGTATAGCTGGATGATTTTCAGATGGTCAGCATAGGGCATCTGGTTTAGGCTTGTGATTCTTTTATTGAGGTATGTCTGCAGCCTTTCTAGTTGTTGCAGATGTCTTGTGAGGTACATACCAAATGGGGCATTGTAGTATGTACTGGGTCTACTCAGAGATGACTACAGTGGGACAATGGCCTCCTTTTTCCTGGATGAAAAGCCCTTAGTGATTAGGTGTGCCACAAAGGTGGATTTCCTGACTGTTGTGGCAATGTGGTTATCAAAGGTGAGACCACTGTCCACCTGTGTCCCTAAGTCTCTTATCACACTTTAGGTGTTTAGTGTACTGCCACCTATGTTGTACTTCATGGGTACATGTTCTTTCCCAAAGGGGATAACTATACATTTTTTGGCATTGAGCTTGAGGCCATGGCACAGGCACCAAGCATCTCTTTCTGTAAGGCCCTTCTGTAGAATATCCACATCATGTGGGGATTCAATATTGGCTCCCAGTTTGCAGTCATCTGTGACCTTTGGTAGCCAGAGTCCCTTAGTGTTGGCCTGTACTTTAGAGCAGAGGATGCCAAACAAGAGCGGTCCCAGGACTGAACTGTGAGGTACACCAACTGTCACTTGTCTGGGGCTGGGTTTGGAGTCACCTACTTTTACAATGTGGGTTCTGTCAGTATAGCAGTTGGCAACCCATCGGGTGATGTAGGGATTAATGGTCAGCTTAGTACGTTTATCTATGATTCCAGACTGGGGTATGGTGTCGAAGGCCTTGGTGAAGTCCAGATAGGCTGTGTGAACTGCCTTACCCCCGTCTACAGCTCTGGAAACTAATTCAAAGATGTCAATCAGGTTCAGGAGACATGATCGGCCCTTCATAAACCCATCCTGGGTGGGGCCAGTGTTTGCAGGTTGCCAGTGTCTTTGTTTATAAGTTTCATGATAATACATTCCATGGCCTTGCAGATCAGGCATGTCATACTGCTGGGGCGGTAGCTCCCAGGATCCAAGGTGGATCTCCCCTTGTGGACTGGGACAACTGTAGCTGTGCGCCACTCAGTGGGCACAAAGCCTGAGGTGTGGCTATGATTAGACATGGCACGTAAGTGAGGTGCCAGTTCATTTTGTAGTTCATGTAGCACACAGCCCGGGATGTTGTCTAGTCCCATGAATGCTGTTTTCTTAGCTCTGGAGAGTGTGTTTTTTACCTGTATGGTCGTTATTACCAGAATCTGGCAATCTTTCAGTATTAAAGATGGGCCCTTTAGGGGGTGAGAGGGGGCTGCAGTTGGCACTGAATCGATCTGCCAGGATTTTGGCAATATCCTTGGGATCAGTATATTTAATGCCATCCTGTTGTAGCTCAGAGCAGATCTGATCATTGCAATTTAGATTCCTGACATAGCTATGGAACAGCTTGCAGTTGTCTTTGGCATCTTTGGCTATATTATTTTCCTAACTAGCTTTGGAGGATTTTATGAGGGATCTCAGCTTCTTACTGAAGCTGGTAAGGGAGTATTTTGCATGCTGGAAGTTCCCTCTTTTCTGCAACAGTTTCTTCCTTTTGTTGTACAGTTTGTTTAAGGCAGGGGACCACCACATTGGCTTCCTTTTCTTGGTGCGGAGTGTCTTGGTTCTATTTGGGATGGCATGATTCATGCACGTGTGGATGTGCTTGTACAGTGCCTTAGTGTAGGATTCAGCAGTCATCCTTTCAGTTCCCGTCTGCATGGGTGTCATGACATTAGTCATGTCTGACATGTGTAGCATGAAGTTGGCTTTGGAAATGTGTGTTAAGGAGGTTTCCTTACTGGGGTGTGGGGGAGGGATGTGGATGTTAAGGGTGCTTAGCTTATGGGCATACCTAACCACCGATGGGGTGACCATAGGTATGGAGCATTGATTTCCCATGTTGGTAATGACCAGGTCTAGGATATTGGAGCCCCTGGTGGGACGATGGGTTACTTGATCCAGGCCATTGGGAATTATGAAAAACAGCTAAACAACTCCAAAGAACAAAGTAAAAATGAAAAAAGCAGCAAACCAAAGACCAGGAAGGAACCGGACCACAAAACTTATAAGCTTTCATTCGTTTAATAAGGCACTACGAACTTCATCAGAATTTTATTCGAAAGCTTATAAGTTTTGTGGTCCGGTTCCTTCCTGGTCTTTGACTTGCTGCTTTTTCATTTTTACATTGGGAATTATGACTTCCAAGAACCACTGGGCACACCTGTTGGTACACAAGTAGTTTCCCAGTTAATGGCAGGGTAATGTAAGTCACCCAGTATTAGGGTGTTTGGTTGTATCATAATATTTTCCAGTATGTTTAGAAAGATGAAGTGGGAATCTTGGGGCATGGTGGGGATCTGTAGCAAGCTATACAATTTGGATTGCAGTCTTACCTAGTGTTAGTTGCACTGGGGGTATTTCAGATGCATTCTGTTGGGCAAGTAGCCTGGTGGTGTGAATATCCTTGGTGAAAATGGACACTCCTCCACCTTTAGTGTTTTGGTCATGGTTTGGTGGCCAACAGGTGTAGTAAGAGCTGTATCTGGTATTGCAGGGGTGCTCTCTGGAGCCTTGGGTCAGGTCTCTGTTACTGCACAGATAATGTTGTTCTCCATTTTTAGGAGTGCCTAGTGACTGTGAATGGCCACAAAAGCATTGACCCCACACACACACTTTTACAGTTGCTATGTCTGGGATTAGAACACCTACCTAACTAGTACATCACACTACAGTATAATGCAGTTATAGCACATGCCACTGAGCTTATTGGGCTATGTTTTTCTCAAAGGTGTATTTCAAAGTGAATGACATCAGCAGCCCTGCCAAAGTAGGGCAATAGAAATTGTAGTGAGTGTGAATGGCCTCAAAAGCATTGATCTCTACACAGATAAACACACACACACAAAGTTTAACAATTGTCGTGCGGGGGAATAGAACTCCTATTTAACTAGTATATCACACTGCAGCATTACACAGTTATAGGACACACCACAGAGCTTACTGGGCTACTCCTTCCCCAAAGGTGTATTTCAAAGTTAATGACATCAGCAGCCCTGCTAAAGTAGGGCAATGGAAATTGTAGTGAATGTGAACGTCTTTGTAGGGATCAATGCTTTTAAGGCCAAAAACACAAAGCTTTATAGTTGCCAAGTCTGGCAGTAGAACCCCTACCTAACCAGTACATCACACTACAGCATTACACAGTTATAGGATGTGCCACAGAGCTTACTGGGATGTTCTTTCCCCAAAGGTGTATTTCAAGGTGAATGACATCAGGAGGCTTGGCAAAGTAGGGCATTGGGGAGTGTAGTGACTGTGATTGGCCACAAATGCATCGATCCCTACACACACACACACACACACACACACACACACACACACACACACACACACACACACACACACACACACACACACACACACACACACAGTTGCCATGTCTGGGATTACAGTTCCTAACTAACTAGTATATCACACTACAACATTATGCAGTTATAGCATGTGCCACAGAGCTTATAGGGATACTCCTTCAACAAAAGTGTATTTCAAGGTGAATTGCATCAACAGACTTGCCAAAGTAGGGCAGTGAGGAGTGCAGTGTGTGTGCATGAGCCGTAAACCATTCATCTGGAAGCAGACACACAAAACTCAGGCACACACAGGTTTATATTTCACAGGTACGTGTATACAACTGCTAAATGAATACTGACTTGTACAGTCATGTTACAGTTATCACAAACACCACAGACACTATAGTGCTGAGGGATACCAGAGGCAAATATCTACAGTGATTGACATTTGCACATCATGTGGTTTTAGTCAGCTGGATGTGTGCTAGGTGGGACAGGCCTCATGATGGGAGGCTCTTTGTCACTGTCTGTCACTCACTTCCACACATCTATGTATGTGTAAGTTTGGCCTATTATAGTGTGTTGTTCTTGGATATGTGTGTGTATTCCTATCCAATGTATGTGCAAAGCATGACTGGTGTGCAATGTGGAGTGTGTGCACAAACATCAGTGACTGTCAGATATGTATAGTCCACTGTTGTTGCCAGACATGGGCTTCATTTTTCTAAGTGTGGGAGCATGTCCAGTATGACCTTTCAGTATTTTGTTATCAGACATGGGCTTCATTTCTCTAAGTGTGGGAGCATGCCCAGTATGACCTTCTGTATTGGATGTGCGAATCCATTCCAGGTAGGTTGTACTCCAGTGCAGGCTTTTGTATTTTACACCTACAGCTAGCAACCTGTTTCTGAGGGATATCTGTAGATCAGTTGACAATATGGGGTCAGAATGGGCAAAGGATAGTGGGTTACTGTAGGTAATTGTGTCTGTGCTGCTTCTGCTACATGGTTTGGTGTTAGCAGAGATATTCAGAAATATGTACTGTTTTACACTGTGATGTTTTATGTCATCAACTACTGTCAGGTATACATATTTGCTTGCAGTAATTTCCTGTGGAACACAGGGTGTGAATGAAGCTGTTCAAGTATTGTGGTCTTCAGCCTACATATTCTTGCACAATCATGCCATTCTGGAGGGAAAGCTGCAGGCACTTGCTGATGGGGTCTGTGTAATTAGTTCAGCACCTTGGTACAGAGGTGGCTTAGAATCCCATGCTTGTACATTCATCAACGTGACAGTATGGCCATAGCCTGCTGTGGCCATACCTCACAGCTGTACAGATTCACACAGGTTACCCAGAGGCAGGGGTCATATTTCTGGTCATTACCCCTTCACATTGTGGTTTACAAGCAGGTTTGTAGCCAGCCATTCCTGTGTTTGCAGGTAGGGATAGTATGTGCACACAGCTGAGTTTCAGACTTCACACACTCCATGGCGTCCATGCTCCTACCCCCACTCTGTTATTTAATCCTCTTCCAAACATTATGCAACCATTATCTGATAAGTATCCTATAGTTATTACTTCATCCCAGTAGTAATTTGTTGCTTATCCACAGTTCATGCAGTAGGACATGGTGGACATGTTACTGGGATTTGTCGACATGGCCTTGCATTTGGGTTCTGTGGACTGTGTTATGTTATTTGGGAGTACAAGACATAACATACACTGGCAGTATGGGTGAGACACAGGTCTTTTCAGAAGACTGTAGGGCATTTTGTAGTGATGCAGGCCATCTGTAGCAGGCCATTGCATTGTGTCACTCCTACAGTCCCAGACTGCAAGCCACTATATTCCCCTGGGGTGACAGGGTAGGTGTGCAAAGTATTAATGTCAATTGTTTCTGTCATTATTGATCCAGTGGTGTGGATGCTGGCAGGATGCTGCTTACAACTAGGAACACACTGGCGTGGGACACCTCTTCAGCATGCTGCATTCTGTGGCTATTTCCATACAGAAGTGGGGGTAATATTCTACTCATTCCCAACAGCAGGGATAAGACCTGTGAGGTACCTGTGTATGATGGTGGGGTGAGCTGGGTGCATGTGTGCTATGGACGCTACTTGCATCTGACTAACAGATATATGTGGGGCATTCCACTTATGCTAGCTTGTGCAGGGATATCAGCAGTTTCTCAATACTTCATACCTGTGACCTTTGTGATCTGCCAGTGTTTGGCCAGACAACATCGGTATTCCATACTACAAACCCAACTAATGTGCTGCTAACCTGTATGTACAATTCCAAAGGTGTGTCCATTTGACAGTAACATTTTATACACTGCCTGTCTGGGGTACTTCCACCTGTGTACTGTGTGTATGTCTGGGCCCACATTCATGCCATGTCCATCTTTCAGATGGTGAAAGATATTACATCCAAGCAATTACTATGGCTTACTGCTGGAATGTGTCTTTCTGGGATGCATTGTGTTTGGCACTGCAGTTGTGAGAACTTGGCCCTGTCATCGGCAGTATTGGCCAATGGCCACCAGGACAAACCTTACTATGCCTACATGCTGACCACTCTCACACAATATACAACACACACCAACCTAATACACACATCCCTGCATATTGTACACATGCTACAATCTATCCTGCTACTTTGGCCAGCTCAGGTAATGTGTGCTCCACTGTCATTATGCCTACACATACATGTTACTACATTTCTACATAGGATTGTGAGGGGGAGCACACCTGACAACTGTACACATTTGCTATGACTGTACTGATATTTCAGGTACTCCATGTCATTCTGTATTCTGACCTATCATGCAGACAAGTGGCATATCAGTGTACTATAGTTCTTAGGTTTTATTGACCTACTTTTCAGTTTCAGACTTGTTACCCTTCAAAACTAACATCCCACTGCCTGACCTGTTGTAGTCTGTCTGTGTAGGTCTGGAGGGGGGCTGTTCTCCATAGCCATCATTCAGATGCATTAACACAGCCTTTCTTTGTGTTTGCCTATGCCTGTTCTGCTGGCTGTGACTGTTGTTGCGTATGCGAGCCTCCCTGACTGGCATGTGTGTCCCTATGGACACACATTTGGCCCACCACATTTCCTGCAGTGGGTTTTGTTACCTTGTGTAGTACTGACAAGTATGGTGACACCAGTATTTGTTACAGATTTCATACTGCCACTATAGGTATCTATTATCTGCTGGCATCCCATTCAGCCACCTGATTCCCTTGCATGCTCACATCCATACCATAGATACAAGTAACAAAACAAACTACTACATTCAGCAATTGGTAGGGAGAGTGACTTACCTTGTGGCTGTGCCAGTACTGAGGATGGTGCTGGAGGGCTGACTATGTCATATGCACATAGTACACTCCCTATACATGGTTAAGCACAGGTAGTGTCATGCTTGGCATCCATTTTACTGTATGTGTGAGTCAGAAAGAGGTGTCATTTCCTGGGTTCCCACAGTGTCAGTGTATGTGCTATGTGTTGCCTCTTTGCCAAGGCCTGGGCATTCTGGGCATGCCTCCTTCTGCCTACTGGGACAGGCTCAGGTAGTTCCTCCTCTGAGTCACTCTGTGCCTGTGCAGGCCTTGGCAATGGTGGGGGGCTGTGTGGCCCTACCCTGTGCTGTTCCTGCTGCAGCTGTTTCTGCAGGATCATATTGTGTAGCATGGCATGTACGATGACAATTTGGGCACCTGTAGCTGGTGAGTACTGAAAGGCTCCACTGGATATGTCCAGGCACTGGAACCATGACTTGAGCATCCCAAACACACGCTCTATTATGATTCTGGTCTGTGTGTGTGCCTAATTATGGAGTTCTTGTTCAGATGTGTGTGCATTTCTGAAGGGTGTCATCAGCCATGGCTCTAATGCATAACCAGCATCCCTCACTAGGTGGCCATAAGGGATGTCCCCATTGGCAAATTTCTGATACAGCTGCATCATATGCCAGATGTGGGAGTCATGATAGCTTCCAGGACCGCCAGCACACATATTCATTATAAAGTCCTGGACATCACACACGACCTGGCAGTTGACTGAGGGGAAGCCCTTGCGGTCGATGTAGACCCTACCCCACTCACTGGGTGGTGCTTTGATGTGTATGTGCATGCAGTCTATAGCACCCACTACCTCAGGGTATTCTGCTATTTGGTGGAGGAGACTCATATTGCTGGTAAACACCTCATGGGTGTTGGGAAATATACGTGTTCACCGGCATGTGCTGATATGGCATCCAGGAACTGGTGGAGTACCCTGGATGCTGATGCCTGTGAGATCCCATGATATCCCCCGTTGTCCTTTAGAAGGTGCCTGTGGCTAGTATTCTTAGGTCTACACATACCTTGGTATCCACTGGGATGGGTTCCCCTCTGTTGGTTCTGTGTGGAGGCGTGGCCGGCACAGTTCAACAATTTGCTGTAGGAGGTCCCTGTCCACCCTATAACACTCCACTATCTCCAGCTCATGTGGCCCCTGGTAGGTTACCCTGGGTCTATGCACTCTTCTCCTTCTCTTCACTATGGGTTGGTCATCAACATTCTCATCCTCACCACCCTCAGCCTCTTCCACATGTTGATTTGTGAGAGCTAATGCAGCCACTATCATTTTGTTGCTTTTGTTAGGTAAAATTTACCCGCTTGTGTACACCGGTGGTGTACAGTTTGTGGGAAAAACCAGAGGGAAAGGTGTTTGCATAGTTTATAGTAGTGTGCTGGGCTGGGCTGCTGCCTGTGTAATTGGCTGATTCTGATACATTTCACCTGCCAGCCATGCTAGTTCTCCTTGATTACCTTCCTACTGTGGTTTTCCCTTCTTATTGCCTTCCTGTTTATGCCCAGGGGTGCACCATGCAAACACAGTGTTCAGATGTGCAAGGAGTTGCTATTTCCTGGTTTACTTTTTTCTTTCATTTAAAACATGGTGCGCTGCGTGCACATCCACTTAGGCAATGTAAAGAGTGCTTGGCAGCTTCAGACCCACCCCCCCCTTGCTTAGCTCTGCTAAGCTAAGGGCAAACCCGAGCCACGGGGCTCCAAAAGATTACAGTATGCCTGACACACCCCTGTATGATGTCAGCCAGCTCTTAGGCTTGCACCATGGTCTTCCTGCACCTACACGGCTGGGTGCAGGCTAGCCATGAGGGGAAATCTGGGATTCAGCATCATTCCCCTCATTTGCATGGGATTGCCTGCTAATGCCTAGTTACAAGTCTGACACAGAGCCTTCCCCCTTAGCAACCACCATTCACTGGCCTTGTTGTCTTCTGCCTGCCATTGACTTTAATGGCAAAATTGTTATTTTGCAGGGAAAGTTTTTTTCAGGGTTTTTCCTGTTATTTTCCAGCCGATCCCATTTGCACACTGCTGCCCTATGCTTAAACGGCCGAAATAGGCCAAAAAATAAATAAAAGTTATTTTTTTTGATTTTTGCGACTGTTTTCCATGCCAATGGCCATATATTTGGCCATTGACATGCTTTACACATTATACACACCCTTTATTTGGAGCTGTCATGGCTCCATTTTGTAGTTTGCAGAAATGTACTCGGTTACTAACCGAGCACATTTATGCAGATTAGACTAGTCCTGCACGCACATCTGCCAGCTTCCTGGATCACAAATTCACCTCATTTGCATGGTTTTTACCTGAAAATGGGGTAATTTGCATACAGGATCTGTGTCCATGCAGGAATAGTGCAGGAGGGCTCATGCACATCCCGGGGGCTTGTTTCTGGATCTCTCAGTGGCCATATTGCCTCCATCAGCTCCTGCACTATTCCTGCACACCATGCAGAGCTAGCTGAATCCCAGAGACTGTCTGTATGTGTATGTGTATATATATATATATATATATATATATATATATATATATATATATATATATATATATATGTAGGTCTACTTCTAAATTTTGAAATTTCAAAACTTCAAATTTCTTATGGTGGAGACCATAAGATCAAGGTTTTAAACTTTGAAATGTAAATTAAAAAATATAAAAACAAAAAAATTGTTTTTTGTTTTTTTTTACGTTTTTTTACCCCCTACCCCCTGCTAACTAAATATACTAACTCTGAGATCGCACTGCAATGAGGAAAATGGTAAATATACCCTTCTACGCTGTATGGTGGTCTCTGTTTAAATGGTCTGAATTTTCAAAATTTCTATATCAATATCTATATCTGTATCTATACCTATATCTATATTTATCTATCTGATCTATAAATCTATTCATAATCTGGCCCCCATTCTAGCATCCTAAAGATAAAGGTCAGAAAATACATATAGAATTTTTTCCTGGAATATTCTCTTAGTCTTCTAGAAATTAATTCAATGACCTTTACATATAGATCACAATACAGCCATCATGTTTTCAGTGCATTGTTCTTTTTTCCTGATTTTTAGGATATAGATAAATAGATTCAGGAGAGATGTATAAACTAAAATATTAGCCTACTTGGCTGTTTCTAAAATAAAGCAAACTACCTTCACAACAGAAAACAGCATCTTGCCCACACAGCCCTTCCATATTGCTTTATAGCAAAAAAAAAAGTCCCAGGTTTCAGGCCAGGTACCAGGCCCTAAGTAAAGTCCAGTGCCACAGGCCTCTCTTAGACCTTACCTTCAGTTCTAAAATGGGCATTTCCATGAGTTATAATCCACAGATAACACTCCACAGGTAAATCCCAAGGGGGCCCTATTTCACTCCATGCTTGAGAATCATCATTTTGTACAAGTCTTCATGGATTAACTAACTTCTTGAACTTAGACTTCCAGGTTAAATCCTTTTATAATATGGTAATTAGCAATTAAGAACTTGTGATTTGGCTATTTTGGTTAGAACATCGCCATATTTTGTACATTCTGAAAACATATTTAAGGACAAATACTCATTTTCCATAACTAGCATGTTACAGCTACTCCTGCCAGCATAACCAAGAAGGTTTGGAATTACAACAATGGGTTATAGGCCCGGGACTACCCATCACATCAGCATTTCTGTTGGCTAAAGAAAAGCCTTTACCTATCTGTTGCAGAGTCTGCGAATTAGTTGTTATACCATCTAGATTTTTACTTGTAATCTGTCGCCCAGTAATGTACCCTAAATATTTGGCTTCAGCTATACCAACTCTAATTTTTGTAACATTCAACATCCAGCCACACTGCCTTACGGATACTAACACAGTCTGTACT